>NW_026010500.1:0-3081 GCF_001458135.2 Marmota marmota marmota
CTCCAGCAGGGGATTGAAGCCCATCCCTTCCCCCTTAAAACAAACCAGGAAATTTCTAAGGAGCTCTTTCCCTCTCCCTTCATCTGGCCGACAGGTGTGTGGTAAGTTCTCATTTCCCCTGAACTTCCAAAACTTTTCTGTCTGTCCACGGGGTCCTATCCATAAGTCATGCACATGCCATAGGCCCCACCCATTCTGTTCAGGTCTCAGGGAACTGTGGAGATGACCCAGTCCTCTTGAGAGCCCTAGCCAACCAGGTTGGCCAACCGTTGGGCCCGCAGAGGCTGCAGGGGTGCCTCAACATCTGTCCTGGCCCTTATCTGTTCCATAGGTGAGTGCAGACAGAATTTGGGATGCCTTCTTCTGCTCCCACTCACCCTTGAGGGTGTTGGAAGGTCATGAGAAACACGGAGTCCTCTCTTTAGACCCCAAAGTCCTTTGGGTGTCTATATTCAAATTCTGCCAAGTTAGGGCTCATTCAAGAACCGCCTGGTCTTTTACTGCACTGAGACAATGGGTCACAATGGCCCCCAGAAGGAACTTTTGATTTTAAACCCTCAATGAATTGGACAATTTCTGTCGCCAGACAGGGAAATGGGAAACAATGTTCAGGCTTTTTGAGATTTGCTCCTGTCCTGCCCTCTGCTCTCTGCTCCTGACCTTCTCTCTGTGACCTTCCCTCTGCTCTTGCGTCTGCTCTCCCTCCCAGCTGTACCACGTCCCCTCCCCTTCCCTGCCACCACCACTGCAGCTGCTCCCTTTGCCCTCCCTGCTGCCACAGCTGCAGCCACTGCCTGCGGCCCTGTCTGCTCACTTCCAATCTGCCTGGCCACCAGACACGCACGCCCTTCCTCCCTCCCTCGATGGCTCCTCACACACACCTCCCTTTGCCACTTGGTTCTGACTGGCAGGCAGAATGGGCCCCACCTGGCTGCAGTGGGTGGGATCTCCAGATCCCTCTGAGACTCCTCCCCCACTCTGCTCACCTCTTCTACGATAAGCCCCTCCCCCTCCCTTCACTTGCACCTCTCTTCTCCTGCCACTTCCACACCCAGTCCCCCAGGCCGTCCCACCAGCTAACTCAAAGCTTCTTTGTCTTCTCAAGTAAATGGCTGCTGCTAAAGGGAACATTCGAATACACATCCCATTCTTCAAGATCTTTCCCAGAATCCAGATGAAAATCCAGCCTTATTTCTCAACCACCTTACAGAGGCCCTAACCAAATACACTAGGCTGGATCTTGAGTCTCCCACCTGGGCTACAGTGTTAACAACCCATTTCATTACTCAACTGGCTCATGATATTAGAAAAAGCTCAAATGACCTGAGGAGGACCCTCAGATTCCTATCTGAGATCTGGTGGAAATGGCCTTTAAAGCAGGCTCCATTGCAGAAAAAGGTAACACCCCAAACCCAGGCCTTGCTAGTGGCCCTGAGACCTAAGTCTCCAGCAAGAGCTTCACAGGGAACGAGCATTCCTCTCCACCAGGAGCTTGCCTCAAATGTGGATGTGAAGGTCACTGGGCTTGCCAATGCCCAAACCCAAGGCCTCCTTCCAGGCCATGCCCCACCTGTAAGCAGACAGGACATTGGAAGAGTTATTGTCCCATGGCTAGACCTTCCTTGGTGCCTCTATGAAGGGGTATGACCAGTCATGCGGTCCCTTCTCTTGAACTATTGGGGTTCTCAGAAGACTGAAGAAGCCCAGACTTGAGGACCCCCATCACCTTCACCGAGCCCAGGGTAACACTCCAGGCAGCAGGTAAGTCCATAACCTTACTTGTGGACACGGGGGCTGCCTATTTTGTCTTGCCTGCCCACTCTAGGCCTCTGTTTCATTCCCAGGTCTCAATTATGGGGATTGATGAAAAACCCTCCTCCCCAAACCGAACTGCTAAGCTGGACTGTGCCCTGGAAGGACACCCATTCACTCACTCTTTTCTGGTCATTCCATCTTGTCTGGTTCCTCTCCTAGGCAGAGATGTTCTCCAATTACTAGGAGCCACCCTCCAACTATACCCCAAGAATACTACCACCCATCTCCTTCTTCCTCTAATCCTTAACCTCTGTAATAACATGACAGTACCTACTGTGCCATTGCCCCCTGATCTAGTGGATCCCCAGGTCTGGGACATCTCCATGCCGGTCATAGCCTCCTACCACAAGCCAGTCCGAACCCAGCTGAAAGCCCAAACTAAATTTCCTTCCAGTCCCCAAGACTCCCCCTATAACACTCCCATATTGCCAGTGTGCAAACCCTAAGAAGCCTGCCGCTTAGTCCAGGACCTCCGCCTAATTAATGAGGCCGTTATTCTCATATGCCTGGTGGTTCCCAACCCTTACACTCTTCTTTCTCATATCCTCCCTTTGACCACTCACTTTACTGTGCTGGATCTTAAAGATACCTTCTTTACAGTGCCCCTCCATCCTGACTCTTATTACCTCTTTGCCTTCACATGGGAAGACCCTACCTCCTTTAGGTCTCAACAGCTGACATGGACAGTCCCTACCTCTTTGGTCAGGCCTTGACACAGGATTTAACTGCTTGTGACTTGGGGATAACACTCTCTTACAGTTGGATAGAAGCCTTCCCTACCTCCAGGGAAACTGCTGACACCGTCCCCTCCATCCTCATTGAGCAGATCATTCCCAGGTTCGGACTTCCCACCTCCATCCAGTCAGACAATTGTCCGGCCTTCACTTCTCAGGTAATTCAACTAGTCTCCAAATGCCTCAACATCACTTGGAGGCTCCACATCCCCCACCAACCCCAATCCTTGGGTAAGGTTGAGAGGGCTAAGGGCATTCTCAAGGATCATCTCACTAAACTTGCTATTGAACTCAGACTGTCCTGGACCAATCTTTTGCCATTGGCCCTCACCCGAATTAGGGCAACCCCTAGAGCTCTCTCAGGCCTTATCCCCTTTGAGCTGCTCTATGGGTGCCCTTTCTTAATCAACCAAAATTTTCCTGTCACTCCTCCTCCCCTTGTGTCCCACCTGCACTATCTCACACTTCTTCTATACAAACTCCTAAAGGAACACCCAGACCGGTGTCTTTCTGCACCATCCATTACTTCTGG
>NW_026010501.1:0-3080 GCF_001458135.2 Marmota marmota marmota
ACAGGTGAGAGAAGTTGTTTTGAAAGTCAGCTTGTTGGACTCTTATCAAGCTGACTTATGACCATAAGTTTGCTTTTTTTTATTGTTTATGTTAAGAATTCAGAAAGCTTTTTTGTTTGTAGCTTATATTTACCAATATATGAAAATTCATAATACTAATTCATTTTAAATCCACTGATTTGTTCATTTAAAATAAAAATGTTATGCCTATTTTATGTTCCAATAAAATCACATGTTTAATGGGAAAAAGCTTTATTTTCTGGAAGAAATGTTTCAATTTTCCTTCATGATATTATCACTTTTCTTGTTTTATGGACTCCAGGGCACAGAGAGTTTTATTAGAAGCTGTATGTCATATTTTTGAGTTGCACAGCTGAGACTGAAATCTGCATCTGTCTTTTTCTAAATCTCTGGGATTTGAAGAGACTGACCATGAAATCATTTCACTCTTTTCCCTTCCAGTAAAACTACATAGGTTGCCAACTTACTGTTCAGTGACAGCATCTTGGTAGCTAAAAACATGTAGGCCACAGTGAGAGTTTTACTTTTTTAAAGAGACAGAGAGAAGAGAGAGAGAGAGAGGGAGAGAGAGAGAGAATTTTTAATATTTATTTTTTAAATTTCGGCAGACACAACATCTTTGTTTGTATGTGGTGCTGAATATTGAACCTGGGCTGCACGCATGCCAGGTGAGCACGCTACCTCTTGAGCCACATCCCAGCCCCACACAGTGAGAGTTTTAAACCTGGTAAACACTAGAAATCATTACTGCACTTCTCTCCCCCTAAGCGCCTGTTACCTGCATGTTTTTTGCTAGGACTTAATACATAGACTGGACCTCTCTTATTGTAGCAGAAAGTGCTGCATGATAATGTAACTCTGGCTCCCTATTGCGAATTATTGTGTGTTTAACAGAATCTGTGTGTGCCAATAAATAGATTGTTTTAAGAATTTTAATGTGACTATAAGAGAACCACTTCTAAGTATATTATTTACTATCAATGTGGTTTTAGAATAATTACCTGGGTAGAACAGATCCTCAGTGATTATTTATCTTATGATGAGATTTATCTATTGTTACTCTAGGGCACAGTGTACCTTGTGGGGGTTGTTTATCTTCTCAGGACCCATTTTGTCCTCAGAACCCTGCAAATACGCATGTATCCAAATGTTGGCCATGGCAAAACCAGAATTTCTGGTTTGCCTTCTTCTGACATCCAGGTACTTTATCCTCATATCTGTTCTCCTTTGCTGCTCATTTTTTAGTGATTATAATCCACAAGCTCCTGCCTGAAGGAATGTATCTTGTATTATGGAAAGCTGAATGGTAGTTTAGAACAGAAAGTGTAATGTGAATCTGTGTTTCTAATAGGTGAATCAAGTTTCTCAACCAACCAACAAACCTCCCTCCCTTTCTTTCTCTCTCTCTTTCTTTCATAATCCCTTGTATAAAAAGCTCCTTTTCCCAAAATGTTCATTCTATGAAGAACTTTGTGTATTGTGTCTAATATTTAATGAATTCATTCATTGAATTTGGCATGGGATAAGGGACTGAGCTCAAGATCAGTATTCTGCTTCTGAGGATGTATGTGTACTTCCTGATTTCCTTAGAAAGTGGACATCAACAAGAACATTTTTTTATGAAATTCTGGTTGCTATGACAACTAGGACATGTCATTTTATTCTGGAGGCAGAACATGAGAAGAATATTTACATGCTGGAAGGAAGGACTAGCAGCAAAATTTTTTGGCATAGTAGGTGTCTACTATCACTGTGAGACTCTCTCTGTATGTGTGTTTTGGGAGAGCGAGTTATTTAATTGGATATTTGGAGCTATAAGCTTTCCTGTTTTATTGAAGAGTCTAGCAGTTACTATGGAAGGGATGATGTTACCTGTCATCCCTTGTGTTTCTGAGTCTAAAGATGATACTTGATGTGTGCATGCATCATCATCTGACTTCTTTAAAGCAGAAGTGTCCAATTATTTCTGATCCGATACCACTGTTTAAGAAATATTTTTGTTTGTATCCATAAAGCTGCATACTATTCATTTTATATGTATACTTTGAACAAAAAATAGTATATGTATATTATGGGAAATAGAATTTGAACTCAGCATATGATGAAATAAATGAGTAAGATCGGAAGCTTTAATGTGAATTTGTGAAACTTCAGTTAATATTATGCTCACTTTGAGTAGCTAATACAGAGATTAACAAAGGTCCTATTTTTAAAAGACTAATTTCCCATCATCATGCCACTACTTAAAATCTATTAATGGTTCTTCTTAATATAAACATAAGGTACAAGTTCCTTAACAAAGGTCCTGTTTTTTGTTTTGCATTTTAGGAAGTGGATGTTGCTGACTTCTTTTTTTATTACCACACTTAAACTTAATGACATTCTTTTTGTATTACCACAATGAACTTAATGGCATTCTTTTTTCAAAATCTCTGCTTTAGAAAGAAGCACATTGATGTGGCTGTATTGCTCTAGTATGCTAACTGTAGTTCTTTTGGAAAAATACCAAGGAGTGGGATAGCTGGGTTATATAGTAGGTCTATTCCTATAGTTTAGAAAAATCTCCATACTTCTTTCCAAAGTGGTTGTACTAATTTGATTTTCACCATTCAGTACGATGAACAATAGTGCATGGTTTATCTTAAATTAGAAGAGAGGAATTTGAATGTAGTTGCCATAAAGAAATGACAAAAGTGTAAAGTGATTATGGTAATTGCCCCAGGTTGATTACCACCTATTGTATACATGAGTCAAAACATCACATTATACCTGAGAAATATTTACAAATATTATGTGCCAATAAAAATTTAAATAGGAAAAAACTTTCATGCTGAGAGAGTCACTTACCTTTTTACCTAGCATTTGCTCTTGATTTGTGATTTTTGTCTCTTTTATTCTTTGTGTTGAAGGTTGAGTGGGAGCTAGTTTGTGCATGGAATGAGTTTCACTGTTACTTTGCAGAGTTGTGAGTGTAGTGCGGTAGAAGGATCTCTGCCCTGTGAACTTGTAGTATCCCAGTAATTTCTCAATTCCTCTTAAAAAAAGGGGGGGGGGGGGCA
>NW_026010502.1:0-3080 GCF_001458135.2 Marmota marmota marmota
CTTCCATGGTACAGGTTGAGTATCCCTGATCCAAAAATATAAAACCCAAATGCCCCAAAACCCAAAACTATTTGAGTGTTGCCATGGTGACCTGAGTGGAATATTCCACATCTGACCTTATGTAACAGTTTGCCATCAAATGCAGATGCAATGAAAGCATTGTACAAATTACCTTTGTATCATATATGGTGTATTGAAATATAACTGAACTTCATCTTTACAGTTGCATCTTGACCCCCAAATATCTCACATATATGTGCAAATACCCCTAAATTCAAAGACCAGAAACTCTTCTAGTCACAGGCATTTTGAATGAAGGATACTCAACTTGTATACAGAATCTTGTTTTTTAAATGATACTGGATATACCTTCATTATCCTGAATAGACTATGAAAAAGAGATATTACCCTTCCTATATTTGACCTTACTTGTGGACGGTACTGAATTCCAGATCAAGATCTGAAAGCATATTAGGTAATAAATGGATTCACACTTAGTGGAGTAGTAAGTAAATATCATAAATGTATTTTGTGTGTGGCCTATCATTGAAACTCATTCTGCTTTGGAAATCTTCTAAGCAGCAGATCCTGGGGAGAGGTGAAATTTAAATGTTCAGCCCTTTAAACACTTACTAAAACATTTATTTATTTATTATTACTTTTATATTTGATTCCCATATAACTAATTTAGTCTACTAAATACTCATAAAAATTTTGCCCATATTTTGTATAGTGGTACAATTCAAAACTTGACAATGATAACTAATTGAGACTCTAATTTTGGAGATAAGATACAAGACAAAAGATATAGAATAATTATGTGAATTTGCATACATATTATATATATCCAGTGTTCTGACACATTTATAGATATTATAATTACATTAATGTGTAGTGACAAGAATAATTTAAGAATTCACGATAGATTACGGAATTCATGAGTTTAATTATAATAGGTGTCTGGAAAGATGTTGCCATTGAATTGTATCTCCTGTTCTTTCATTTGATAGAACATTTTTAATATGACAGCATGGAATATAACAATTTTTATGTTAACTGTCCCTTTAAAAATATTGCAACTCTTTGAACTATGAGGATATTTGAATTAATTCCAAATATGGGGGGGAAAAAAGAGAAATTTAAAAGAATTGAATAACTTAGACTCATTAGTAACTTAATTACTGCTAGCATCCATATCAATTTACTAACAGTGGGGAATTTTAAGTTTCTGTGAAAAATGTACGATTTGCTAAAATTTGAGAGTAACAACAAAATACATGTGAATATGAATTATAAGAAAGACTAGAGAAGGCAGCATCGGTTAACCAGTCATATTTCCACATCAGGCACATTTGTGGCCATGAGGAAGAGGATAGCAGAAAATTTGGTTTGGGTTCCTATGACATTCAGAGGCGAATTCATTTGAAAGTGTGAAAAATGCCATTTTTCTTCACAGTTGTATTTTGCATGTGGATTGCTTCATGGATCCCATTCACAAGTCTTTTGAACACTAAGTACTCTCTCCGAGTGTAGGGGCTGAGATAAACCTCATCAGCAAGTTGTCCAGAGTGAGAAAACACTGCTCCCACCAGTTCCCTGGCATTTTCTATCCACTGCCAGCCACAGAAAGAGCTGAGCAATGTGAAACTGTTTCCAATGTAAAGATTTTTTAAACAATGATTATGATGCCCAAGCGGGAGTGTGGGATTGTCTCACCAGGGGATCTTTGTTGGTATGCTACATCTTGCCTGCTCAGAGAGAATGGCAATTTCTGTTCTAAGAGCCAGCGATTTTGAAAGACACTTGAAAATCATGTGGGGAATTTTTCAAAATGCCAAGTACCCAAGACACACCTATTTACAGCATTTGATGTAATTTAATTGGTTTGAGCTTGAAGTTTTGTTTTGTTTGTGGTGGTGGTGGTGATAGTATTTTGATTTTTGCATGAAAATAGAGCTAGAGTTTTTTGGTTTTTTTGTTGTTGTGTTTTGTTTGTTTGTTTTCATGAAACTATCACATAAAAATAAAGATGATTGCTTAGGAATCACTACCCTTGTGGGGATTTATTTCAGGGGACTCAAGGGAAGAGCCCGTGTCTAATACTTGTAAGGTTCTGGGTTCCATCCTTATCATCACCCCCCAAAAAATAAATAAAATTAAAAAATTACTAGCCAGAAGGCCTCTGGCTATGTCACTCTGTACTTTGAGTAGTTAAGTGTTACCTGGTTTTTACTTAGGCTTCTGACACCTGTTTTATAGAACTTTATAGATTTGCCATTTCCTATGCTAAACTCACACCTGAATCTTGTAGATTCTTATCTGGTGAAACATTGTATGTACTTTGACTTGCAGTAATAAATGCATAGGGTGCCAGAAGCATGCCCCTTCCTAATTTTGAGTCATTAGTGGCATTTGGTAGAGATCAAACAGCTATTATAAAACCCTCAAGCATTTATACTCTGAATTTCTAAGGATAAACATAGAAGATTTTTCTTAGGAACATACTTTTGTTTTTGGTGAATTATCTTAGATCTTTTGGTGAATTATCTTAGAATTATCTAAGAATGATCTGTCTGAGTTACCTATTATTGACTGTGTACTGTTCTTATGGTAACTTCAGTCAGGTGAGGTGTGTAATTAATGGGCATAGGTATTAGGTTGAGGGCCTCCTTTCAAAATGCAAAAAAAATGATAATTTGCGGCTATTTTACAGAAATTAATTTGAGGGCTTTTTTTAAACATAAAATAAGTTCAAGAAATAAACAGTTCAGTTCTTTGTCTAAGAGACAAGAACTGGGGAGGGCCTGGTGCAGGCAAGGTGAGTGGTAAGAGAAGAGAAAAAAGAAGGAGCAATTGGCAGAGGACAGAATTACAAGGCCTTCATTTTTAAGTACAGACTAGTTTGGGAAGATGATTTCCAAAGCCTACACACCTATACATAACCTGCCTATACGTTGGTCCCATTACTCAGGCTCACATTGTTCTCCATTATTTTTGTGTGGATTCAAATCCTGCTTTTAAGAGAAAGCCTAATAACACATGTTAATATTGTGTCTCATCATAAGATGAACAACTCACGG
>NW_026010503.1:0-3080 GCF_001458135.2 Marmota marmota marmota
CCAGGGTCCCAGGGCCACAGGGAGGGTTTGTGGCAGGATCCACGAGGCTCCTCTGCACCCTGACACTTTCCTTCAGCTTATCCCCAGCAGATGACCATGATAACAGCCTCAATGATATGTTACAGGAGAGAATTCAGACTTCGAGGGACTCTAATGGCAATAGTTGGTGTCGTGCAGCAAAGACAGGCCTCTCCATGTAGTCCACATGGGAATATATTAAGACTTTGATTTTCAATGTAGTTTAAGTTGCCACTTAACTACTACTAGTTAACTACTACTAGTTAACACTGGGTGAGGTACAGACTTCTCCTGTGCCCCCCTGCTCCCACAGCACCTCCACCACCACCCCCAGACTCTGTTGCTTCTGTTACAATTCATCAACCTCTGCACAAGTCTACAGGTCACACCAGGGTCACTTTATGTATTCTACGGAAGTAGACAAGTGGACAGTGATGTGTGTCCAACAGTGTGGCCTGGCATAGTGCAGGTCCCACCCTCACACTGTCTGAGTTCCAGCTGGTCCTCACCCCCCTCTCTGCTGCAGACCTTCATGATTTCCCTTCCCTGTAGTTTCACATGGGCTGAGTGACACCTGTATGGCACTCACAGCATGGACGATGTTCAGCCTGGCCGGCCACCCTGACTGCTGTGTACACAGACCTCCTCCAGGGTTTTCCATTACAGCATAGATAGTTGTTTTCTTTCCTTTTATATTTTTTTCAAATTTTTATTCAAACTTGGTATTAAATCTAGACATACTCTACCACTCAGCTACATTCACAGTCATATTTGTATTTATCTCTCTCTCTATCTATGTATCTATCTATCTGTGCCTTTATTTATTTATTTATTTATTTATTTTTTGAGACAGGATCTCTGTAAGTTTTGAGGTCCTTGCTAGGTTGCATGGACATCAACCCTGAGTCTTTGGCCTGTGGACCTGGAACTGCACCTGCTGTCTGACCTCTTTGGGCTAAGAGACCTGGAGACCTCGACTGGGAATGCACCTGGTCTATCTCCTTCTAAGATTTGTGGCCCCTTGGACTGAGATCCAAACACAGATGGGCAAGGCAATGCTGTTCACAACCTCTTTTGACAGATTACCGGGCCTTGGAAGAAACAAAGTGTGTGCATTAGGAACAATTCCCTTTGGAACAGGTATGGCCAGATATTTAAAAATGGGTCAGAATTTAAAATAAGTACATTCCAAATAAATGATTATTTAAAGGTCATTACTGAGCATCAACTGCCAATAATTAACATGAACAAACAAAGATTCTACATAGTCATCTACTCCCCCATTTAGGCTCATGAACCAATGTCTTGGAGGTCCCTTCCTGGACTCCTACAATATCAGTCTCTTTTCACCCAGTTCATGTGACTTCTGGCACTGAAGGCAGTCAACTCACCAAGAGGGCTGGACACTGTTTATCCCCATTATTCTATCCACACCATGAGATCCAACTGACACTCGACATCCATCTGACCACAGAGGACCTAGCTGACACTCGAAGGCTGGGGAGGTTCCTCTTTTGTGCCTTTGCTTTCAGTCTTGTGTCAGCCAGAAACATGTGGAGAGCTCCTGAGAGCTTTCATGGGTGCTATAATTGTTACATAATACACCATTCAACAAGCAACTCATTTACAGTAAAATAATCAACCTAGTGCACTTGACCATAATATTATCATAAATGCAGATGCAGTGGTGTTAACAGAAGAGAAACCCACACAAATCAAGCTATGCTGGCCCTGGGCCCCATGGAGTTGATTCCCTGTCCTTCCTAATGTGGAGAAGGCTCAGAGGCACTGACCCTGTGTGGTTCTGTTTCTCTCAACATAGAATATTAGCTCTTCAGAATAGCAGGGCCATCCCCACCCTCTCTATTGTGCCCATGGAGCACCTTGGAAACTTGTGTCTACACACTTTGATTTTCTGTTCAAAGTTCTTGACCCAAAGGTCCATTAAACTGAGTGAAATGATGAACACATGGTCATCAGATCCCATAGGACATGGGACTAATTATGAAGAAAAGGTTCCATTTTTGAGGCAAGGACTATAGTCCCTGGGGATCAATGGCTAATCGGAATCTATCTTCGCATTTTAAGAAAGAGGCTAGAAAATGTGTCAATTCTGGAAGAGCTTCAGGAATGATTCTCCTGATGACATTGCCACTGGTGACAGCTGGTAGGACAGTTGAACAGGTGTCAGCATGAAGCTTCAGGTGATGCAGGAGGTGGCCAGCACAGGTACAGGCAGCGTCATGGGGCACAGGGAATGTGACCTGCACAGAGAGACAGGGAGATGTGACCTCCAGCTACAGCCTCCTGGTCAGCCTGAAGCTGAGAATCATGGGATGCATTCCCTTCCTTCCTCATTGTGATGTCATAGTGGATATGACCTGGATATGACAGAGGCCATCCTGTCTGCTTAAGCCAAGGTGTGATCATGGCCGTGGACCAGGATAGGGAATCAGGAGGAGCAGGTTCAGTATACTTGCAGCCCCAACACCCTCACCCATGGGCCTGTGTGTGCGGAGATCAGGAGACACCGCCATGTGAGTGGCAGGTATGTCTGTGAAGCTCCAAGATGTTCTGCCCACCTGCTCTCCTCCCAGCAGCACTGCACCATCCAGGGATGGGCTCTGAGGCCTTCACCTCAGGATCCTCCTGCATTGATCTCAGACAGGTGGGGTTAGGGGAGCCCAATAGTGAAATAGCAGCCCCTGCCCATCAGGTGAGAGCAGGTGGGCTCCAGGGAGAGCAGGCCTGCTGGGGGTAGGACCCTTAGGTGTTGATCACCACTGCTGGGGCACACAGACACAGACACACATGCACAGACACACACACATACACATTCACAGACACACACACATACTCACACACACAGACACAAACACATTGACATACTCACATATGCACACACAGACACACAGACACACACATTCACACACACATACACACATAACAAACACAGACATACACAGACATACACACACAGACACACACACTCACACACTCACACACACAGACATACACACAGACAGACATGCACACACCCACATACACACATACTCACACAG
>NW_026010504.1:0-3080 GCF_001458135.2 Marmota marmota marmota
AAAAAAAAAAAAAAAAAAAAACAGTAATTTTACTATTGTAGTTATTAATAGAAATAACTACTGTTATTTGAACATATATCATGTACTAAGCTCCCTTCTAAGCACTGATTTTACTTAAAATTCACAAAAAATAATATATACTACTTTATTCTGTTGTTCAAAGAGCCTAGAACCCTAAGACTAGGAAAAAAAGAAAAAGAAACTGAACTAACACCCTGCCCTCAAGTCTTCACAAAAATTAGCAGTTCATTGCAAATATTTGTTGATGCAACTAATTTCTTTAAAGTAAAATTTTACTGTTGTGCCTGGCCTCAGCCCAACTCCTTGCTATCAGCTATATGTCACAGCCCCTGTCACAGCCATTTCCCCACTGCTCATTCAAATTCCTTACCTTCCTTATACCCCTTATTCTCTCCCCTCTGAGATACCCACATATCTGACTAACGACATTTGTTGGCATGAATCCCATAGGCCCTAGACCAAATGGGACCATTCTCTATATGCTCCCCTTGGAATTTACATTAGTTGTACCTGCCTCTCCCTCGGAAGATGGCCTGCATTCTTCCTTGAATGTGCATTCCTTCTCCCTCTCAAGATGGATCACATTTTCCCTAGAATATATATTTCTTGCTATGCCCAAAAAAGATATTTTCTTGAGATAACTCACATTTTCCCTCAAAGTTTATCTTCTTTCCTAAATAAATCTGTCTCTGGAAAACAAAATGTAAAATAATTCAAACTAAATAAAACCTAAAATGTAGTTCCTCTGTCACACACACTTAACCACTAAACATCACTAAAATATACCAATAAGAGCCTGAACAAAAAGGAGGTAAATATAAGAGCTACTCAGAAGAAAGAACACTCTAGAAGACTGGTAACTGATTACTTAGATCATAAGGGAAAGGTCATTACAGAGGGGGATTGGTAAGATTATTTCAAAGTTTTCAGCCTAAGTGACTAAAAGAAAAATGGTGTTGTGGTAGGCTAATTAAAGGTCCAAAAGATATCCAGATACCCAGGACCTAGTCTCTGAAATTTTCACCTTCTATGGCAAAAGAGACTTTGCAGATTAAGTTAAGAATCTTGATAAGTGTGGACAATCTTGGATTATCAAGGTGGGCCCTAAATACATGTCTCTTTATAAAAACAGCAAAAATAGATGGAGATTTGATTACAGCAGAGAATGCAAACAAAAGAGAATTGAAGATGCAACACTATTTGTTTAGAAGATGGAAGAAGTAGCCATGAGCTTAGGAATATAAGGAGTTCTAAATGCTGGAAAAAGAAAAAAAAAAAAAAAACAAGGAAAGGAATCCCCTTCCTAGGGCCTCTGAAGAGAAGATGGCCCTGCTGATACCTTGACAGTGAAAATTTTTCAGAAAATGTTTTCAGACCTCCAGACTGTTGTAAATTTGTGTTGTTCTAAACCAATGAGTTGGTGGTAATTTATTACAGTAGCCACAGGAAAAAATACTGTGCCATTAGTAACCCTGGGTATTCCAGTGGGCATACGATACGTTTGCATTTAGATATATTAAGGTTGAAATAAACTTCTAGAGAGTAGGAACTAAAATCTGGAGCAAAGGCTCAGGGTCATAGAGATTTTTGAGCCTCATAGCAATAAAAAAATAATGATATGACATGATCTCTCTGAGGAAGTCAGGAGAGAGACGTGGGGCAGACTCAGAGACAGAAAGACATAGAGGAGTAGGAGGAAGAGGAGATCACAATGAAGATGACAACAAAGATGATGACAATGAAGACCAAGGACAAAAGGCAGAGGAATGAAGAATTCACTCCTTATTTTTTCCTTACTGCTTGAGCTAGGACATCTGTCTTCTTCTGTACTCAAACTGAGAACAGAGCCATTGGCTCCCCTAGTCTCTAACCTTCAATTGCAGACTTAGAGTGAACTATGTCACCAACTGTCCTAGATGTCCCATTGCAGACAAGCAGATTGTGAGGCTACTCAGGCCCCACAGTGCATGAGGCAATTCCTTATTATGTTAAATCATAACACTAATTTTATATATGTGTATTTATATCTATATATGTTATATAGAGTGTACATATTAAATATATAGATGTGCCTTCTGTTACTTTTGTTTCTCCCCTGTGACTATCACAGGGATAGAGAATAATGGAGGAATCCCATTAAATAGTATGCTCAAAAAAGACCTCTCGGGGCTGGGGATATAGTTCAGTCAGTACAGTGCTTGTCTCGCATGCACAAGGCCCTGGGTTCCATCCCCAGCAACACACACACACACACACACACACACACACAGAGAGAGCTCTGGGGGTGCTGGGGTTGTGGCTCAGAGGTAGAGCACTTGCCTAGCATGTATAAGGCATTGGGTACGATCCTCAGCACCACATAAAATTAAAAAATAAAGATATTGTGTCCAGGGTTCCTTGCTTCAGGTCTGCTCACTAGGCGCCCCCCCCCTGCCCCGCTGGGCAGGGCAGTGGGGTAGTGGGGCCCTTGGCTTGTGGTTCTCCATGCATCTGGGAGCCTCCGCGGCCTACAGCAGGCGTGGGACACGGAGGCCAAGCAAGGCGCATGATCTAGATGCAGCTCAATGACCATGTCAAGAACTGGGGCACGTTTACAAGGTGGGCATCTGGGCTGTCGCCTGAGGCTGGATAACTGGGACAGCAGAGTGTGCCCTACAGGGGGGAGCTTTGGTTCCCAAGAGGAGTTGAAATACTGTGCTTCTATGTAAAATCTCTTGTTTAATGACGCAACAAATGTAGTCGACTCTTGGTATCCATGTGGCATTGGTTCCAGGTCGCCTGCATTTACCTAATTCAAGGATACTTAAGTTTCTTCTGCAGAATGGAGTAGTATTTGCATATAGACTACCCATAACCTTCTGTGTACTATATATCACTTCTAGATTACTTGTTAATTTCTGACACAATGCAAACATTATGTGAATAACTCTGATACTGTACTTTTAGGGAATAATGACAACAAAAGAACTGTGAACACATTTAAACAGTTTTTCCCTCCAGAAAAAAAAAGATTGTGTCCACCTATAGCTAAGTGTGTGTGTGTGTGTGTATATATATAT
>NW_026010505.1:0-3079 GCF_001458135.2 Marmota marmota marmota
GCTCATAACACCTAAATTGGTTGGGCTGGCCTTTAACTTGTGATCCTCCTGTCCAGCCTCTAGAATGGCTGGGATCACAGTCCGCACCACCATACCAAGCTCCCCTGAGCCTTTGGACTCCCCATGTTTCTCCAACCTGTCTCCTTCTCCATGTTTTGCTAATGTTTTCAGAACACCCAAAGTGCCGGGCAACGTGCCTTCCAGCCAGACCCTCCACTAGCATCCTAGGGGGGGTTTCCGGCCCAAGAGACCCTAACCCTACCCCACCACTCCTGACGGAAGGGCGCCTGTGCCTATTAATACATTTCTGGGAGAGCCGGGCTTCTGGCTTGGAGTTGATGTAATTCGCAGGTCCTGGAAAAGTACTTCAAGGTGGAGGCCAAAGACGCCCTGTGGCAGGAGGGCCCCTGCTGGTTACCCACAGCCTGAGTTCACTTAACTTCTCTCCTGATCCCCCGGCGGCCCTGCAAGACCACTTCTCAGATGAGAACACTGAGGCCCAAGTAGGCTCATTGTTCTGTCTCCAGGGACAGAAGAAAGAGCGGCAAAGGACACTAGGGGGAGGGGAGCCCTTGTCGACTCCTCCCCCAGGGCCCTGGTCAGAGCGGGACCGGTTCTCCGAGGTGATTACTTTGTTATTCACGCCCAGCACCTCCCCCCTCTACCCGCGAAACACCCCGGCTGGGGGTTGGGATCGGAGACCACCCCGCCCACCCGACCTGGAACTCCGGATTTCTCCTCCCTCCAGGGTCTCCCAGCCGCCTCCCCGTGGCCCCTGGCCCAGCGCAGGGTGAGCAGGCCCCCCTCGGTGCGGAGGGCCGCGTAGCTGGGCGCTTGGGGAAGCCCCCAGGATCCAGGGCGGGTGCGCTGCGCGCTGCTTCTAAGGAGCGAGAAACGGTTTTGACCTTGGCGGAACCAGTTACTGAGATTTCAAAACTTCTTTGAAATTCCTGCCCGGGATTTCGACCTCACCCAGGCCTGGCTCTCCAAGACCAGATAAGGACCCTCCCTAAAACCATAGTGGCGCCTGATAAATCTGACTCTCCATGACCAGATTGATAAACTGGAGTTCGGGACCCCCAAAAGACCACCAGAGACCAAGATCCATGTAAGCAGCAAAGAGGCGTTTATTGCCAGCTAGCTGGGTCCTTCTGCACACAGCAGCTGGTGACACTGAGAGGCCCGAATCCAGGGTTTGCAGCAGTTTTGTACACTCTTTGGGGAAGGCAGGGACCCCATATACATCATAGCATCTCTTAGCAAATCATCACACACTGCGGGAAAATCCAACAACTCTAAAACTTGATTAGCATATCAAGTGGCGGGAAAGAATCTGGAAATGATTATTGGTTAGTTCAAGGGGTGTCGCAAGGGGGTTAAGTGCCAAGCTGCAGGGCTTCTGGTTTAGATATTGGTCACCGCACCTAGGTGGGGGGCAGCTAGGTGGGGGCCCTCTGGAATTTCAGATATTTCGATATCTTGGCCTGTCTTAGGCGATCACCTTCTGCGGCTTTTCCAGAATGGTTTGCACCGAGCTTTCTGTGGTATTTCCTGACTTTAGGACTGCAGTAGGTCAGGGGTTAAGTTCCAGAGGAAAGTGAGGTTCCAAGTAGAAAGAGGTTGCTTAGGACTTTCACAGATAACAACCCTCTCTGAAACCTCAGCCACGCCTCATAAATTCTGATGTTGGGATCTGAATTTACTCCCTACCTTGAAATATCAAGCCACGTGGATCATCAGCCTGCTAACTGCCCTTGATTACGTTTGCCAGAACCCTGTTAGCTGTAAGTTCCCAGACATCCCCCTTTGTAACTTTTTGTGCTATAAAAACCTTTTCTTCCCCGAGAGCTGGGCTATTCTCTAGCAGTCGCTGGCCGGCTCTCTTTGTAATATAAGCTTGCTTTTAATTTGGTTTAAAATTGGAGTTGGTGGTCTTTTCTTTCAGTCGTGGTTCAACAGCAGGAGGATGGCAGTTCAAAGCCAGCCTCAGAAACTTAGTGAGGTCCTAAGGAGCTCAGCAAGACCCCGTGTCTAAATAAAAGATTAAAAAGGGCTGGAGGTGTGGCTCAGTGGTTTAGTGCCTACCAAACAAATAAACAAAAAGCCCAGGGTGATGCTCTCCTATTTATTTATTTACTTTTAGTTGTCAATGGACTTTTATTTATTTATACTGCGAATCGAGCCCAGTGCCTCACACATGCTAGG
Source organism: Marmota marmota marmota (assembly GCF_001458135.2). Classification (NCBI taxonomy): domain Eukaryota; kingdom Metazoa; phylum Chordata; class Mammalia; order Rodentia; family Sciuridae; genus Marmota; species Marmota marmota. Next base: position 2,206 of record NW_026010505.1, read on the forward strand.
CAAGCGCTCTACCTGAGCCCCAGCCCCAGCCCCTGATGGAGTCTGGAGAGGTCGGAGCAGGCTCGTTGGGCTTGACACGCGGACGGGGCCTGCGGATCCCTGCACACGAGCTCCCGGGCGCGGCCGGTGCTGGGCGCAGGGAGGGCACTCGCGGACGGGCAGGGCGGGCACGTGAGCAAGGCGGCCGAAGCTCCCGTAGCGGCTCGGCAGCCTCGGTCAGTCAGCCTCGGGGCAGGCGGGGCGGTTCGCCTATCAGGTCCCCGACAGACAGCATCAGATCCCGGCTGCACACTGCCATCGCCATCCTTGCCCGAGTTTACTAAACTTCTCTCCTCATCCGCCAATGGCCCTGCAGGACCATTTCGCAGATGAGAACACCGAGGCTCAAGCGGCGTCACTGACCTCTCTCCAGGGGTGGGAGGAAAGAGCGGCAGAGGACCCAAGCGGGGGAGCCCCTGCGGACACCCCCGCGAGGCCCTGGCAGGTGCGGCCAGTGAACAAGCCCTGGGGGTCTCCGCGGCCGTTACTGGGTCCCCTCGCCTTCCTCCACCCGCAAAACACCTGTGCTGGGGGTGTGGGGTCCGAGGCCACCCGAAGATCCCTGGGCAGGAGGGCCCCTGCTGGTTACCTTATGCCCGAGTTTACCAGACTTCTCTCCCTCGGCCTTGCGGGACCGTTTTGCAAATGAGAACGAAGCAGCGACCCCCTCCTCCACGCGGCCTTTTCCTCGGTCGGGTCCCGAGCTGCTGCCCGCGGCGTCCCGCCTCCCAGTCCTGCTCCTCCCGGCCGGGCGGGCGGCGCCGCCTGTGAGTTGTTCTTAATAATGTTCTTTGATGCACAAGTTTTTCATTTTAATGAGGTCCAGTTTAATTAT
>NW_026010506.1:0-3079 GCF_001458135.2 Marmota marmota marmota
TATATATATATATATATATTATATGGAGAAATATCTGCAAAATTTTAGATAAATACGTAGCATAAAATTATGGATTAATGCAGTTTTTATTTTTAGTTATTGATAGACCTTTATTTTATTTATTTATATGCAGTGCTGAGAATCAAACCCAATAACTCACACATGCCAGGCAAGTGCAGTACTGCTTAGCCCCAGCCCCTTAATACTGTTTTGACATAAGAGATGGTAGTTTTTGGAATGTGTAAATTAAGTTCATATATGAATTTAATTTGATGACTTTTAGTAAACATATATATTAAAGAACACAGACTGTAAGGTTATATATAATATGACAAACATGTATCTGAAAAATAAATACAGACATCATTATGCATGTTTTAAAAATTAACATCATGCTCTGAATAAAGTGTTGCACTTTTAAATAATAACATTTTGGTGTGGACTTTTAATATCACCTTTCTCCTACAGGTGTATTAATTATCTATGAATTAATAAGTGGCTGAAGTGCAGAATATTAAAAGGTCAATATAGTAGACAGCATTATTAATAATTTATAAGCACTACATTTTCAGTATCACAACCTCATTACTAAGGTTATCCTGATAACTTGAAAATAGGCTGACCATTTATAGATATTCATGGAAAAGGGTGAACTTTTATCAGGCTTTACAATTATCTGTTGTGTATTGAATGTAAAAACTAGCAACAGAAAATAATTTTCAATCAATATGTTATATATACATCCTTGCTTTTTGGCTAGATGTACTATATAACTCATTCTATTAAACTTTGTTTTCTCATTATTGGTGTTTGTAGAGAAGAACTGAAATGTTCTGGTACCATTTCAAAATGCATGGCATATACATGGTACTTTGTCAACTTAGTTATTTTGTTGAGGCACTAAAACTACTGACTATATTATGGGGATAAGGTTAATGTCTCCATATCATTGTATTCATATGTTTTGATGTAACTTGCTGCAGAATTATGAAGAGATTGATCTAATTAAATCTTCTTATCAAGAGTAACCAGAAAATCTAATCTTTCAAAGAAAATATTCACTTCAGTTTTTCCACTCTAAAAACTCATTGAGGGTTGGGGTTGTGGCTCAATGGTAGAGCACTCACCTAGCACATGTGAGGCACTGGGTTCAATCCTCAGTAGAACATAAAAATAAATAAATAAAATAAAGGTAATGTGTCCAACTACAACTAAAAAATAAAATATTTAAAAAACTCATGATGGAATTTCCTGATTTTTTTTGCATAAATTTAAAAATTGTATACAACCTAAGACTAATTTCATACCTGTTTTCTTTGGCATAAATTTGAAAATTATATACAATTTAAGACTAATTTCATAGTACTTCTAAAGTACAATATACAATTTAAAAAATACCCATATGTAAAAATGTTGTTGCATTTGCTTTTATTTTGGGAGTAGGAACTGAAAAATTTTGTATAACTTAAAAATTGTAATATGCACATGTTCCTTCAACAAGCAAGTAAAATAGCAGACTGGCTTAATTGAACAGTCCTTCTCTGTTTGTTGTCATGCTCAACAGAAGATTTACAGTCTATAGTCTCCATTTGAAGAGGTGTAGAGAAGGAGAAATTAATATAATACTAAAGAGTTATTAATATTTTACTTTACAGAAAATTCTATTTGAAATAGAGAAGATGGTAGTGTCAGTCTTTTGAATGTTATTATAGTATGTATACTGGAAGAAAAAAAGATGGTGGATTAGAGGAAGGGTATGTTTTCCAGTTGCCCTATGTCTCAGGATTCAAGCTGTAGCAGTACTGATTCTCAACAACACAGGTGACAGAAGGAATTCACTGAAATCCAAGATCAGAAAGCAAGAGAATCATGAAGACACAGAAATTCAGGATCTTTGAACATGGGGCACGAAGCAATACCTTGGATCTTCACTGGGAAGAAATGGCAGTGTCATGTCAGTTCACCACAGAGGGGAGGGATGACATAGGCAGAAATAGGGAAATACTTTAAAAAAGAATTTAGCAAGGGAACAGAGGGGAAGTCGGATCCTAACTGAATAATACACAGTGCAGCAAGCTGGTTTTTGAAATGTACTCCATATTTCTCTGCTGGTGAGGAAAGAGCTAAAGTGAGGAGACATTTTGAAGCACTGAAAGTTGGTTTTCTATTGTGTGAGCATGGGAGGTCATAACAATTCTTTTCAAATAGTCTCAGCATGACCTGCTTGCCATAGGGTCTAGAAAGTGCCTGATGTGACACTACTAAAATGGGTACAGAGAGGATTGTGCCCATGGGAATTCAGGTGGGGGATATGGAGGGAAGTATGGTTTACTTTATCTTTGGTTCTAGAAGCTCATGAGACATTCTGGGAAGAGTTTAGAAGTTGAACAGTCAGGTATGTTGGCACTCAGATTGTGATCTTGGGAAAACCACATTTGAAGGTGGTAGAGTGTGAGAGACTGGCTGAAGCTTAATTACCCTGTCCTAAGAATGAAGTTCTTAAGAGGCCTCTGATATTCAGACATCTAGAAGAGATTGTTATCTTCCCTGCAATAGAGGATGTGGATCTAATCTCTAGAATAGATTCCACCCAACCAAGTTCAAAAGAATGATTAGAGCTTAACACCAGCTGCTGGTGTGTCCCATTTCGAATTCTACATCAACCCTGTTCTTGGGGAGCATCAATACTGACAAAACTCCAATTGTCAGTACTCCCCATTCTGTCCTACAATATGCTGGAAAAAAGGTAAGCTGAGAGGTATTACAACCAGCTTTGTTTATAGTCAACTCCATATGGCAGATTGGTGAGCAAAATAAAGAGGATGAGATTAACTTGAGTTGCTCTCTCTAAAGGGTACATAGAACAAGAAGAAATGAGAAGAACACTACGATATAGGCAGTGAACATATATCCTTGACCATTTCAGTGAAGACAATATTCCTTTTTCATTGAGATTTCCTCTTCTGTTTTTGTTTTTCCATATTTTGTGTCTCTGTGTGTGTATGTGTGTTTGTTCCTGATGTACTGATAATTTAATGAGTATATCTATATATATCTATCTATCTATATATATATATAT
>NW_026010507.1:0-3079 GCF_001458135.2 Marmota marmota marmota
TTTTTTTTTTTTTTTTTTTTTTTTTTGTGGTACTAGGAACCAGTAACCTGCACATGCTGGTCAAATTTTATCACTGTGTTAAATCCCCAACACATTTTTTTTAAAAAATTTTGAGGTGGGATTTTGCTAAATTGCACAAGCTGGCCTCAAATTTGCCATGCTCCTGTGTTATGGCTTAGATGTCGGTTGTCCCCCCAAAAGCTCATGTATGAGCCAATGCAAACAAGTTCAGAGAGGAAATGATTGGGTTTAAAATGTTTAAACTGATCAGTGCATTAATCCCCCTCTCAGGGGATTAATGCGGTAGTATCCCAAGGGAGGTAAGGTGTGGCTGGAGGAGGTGAGCCCCTGGGGGTATGCCTTTGGGGTTTATATTTTGTCCTTGTTCAGCAGAGCTCTCTCTTTGCTTCCTGGTATCATGTTCCCAGTTGCTTTCCTTTACCACTCTTCCACCATGTGTCTTGGGGTTCACCTCTGGCCCAGAGGAATGGAGTAGGCCATCTACAGACTGAGACCTCTGACACTGTGAGCCCCAAAATAAACTATTCACCTTTTAAAGGACTTTGGTCACAGCAACAAAAAATCTGACTAAAACATCCTGCCTCAGCCTGCTCAGTATCTTAGAGATTACAAATGTGTACCACAGCATCTGGCTCCAATCTTTTCATGATAAACCAATGGAAACAACTAGTTGAAAAGGTATAATCATTTGGACATCAATCATCATCCAAATAGCCTGCACACTTTCCTTGGCATTTCTATTAAGAAAATTAAATAGTACGAACAATGGTGAAAAACAATCAAACTTAGTTAGGAAATTTGTTTTCCAGACAGCAAAAATCCTTTATAATCACTGACAATATGCTAATTACTAATTATAATAACGAGTGAAAGGAAAACTATAGAAATTGTGACTTTAAAAGACTTCTCATATGTAGTCTATTATAATTATGGTGGCAGATAAATGACTGTATACAATTTTCAAAACTCATTTAACTGTACACTTAAAATAGATGAATTTTAATGTGTATGAATTATACCTTAATAAATGTGAGGGGAGCAGAAGTTTCTCATGATACCAGAATTTCTAAAGTAAATACGGACATTTTTATACATGTTGGTTGGAGTACAAATTGGTTCATTTAAGGAGGTAACAGTGGGGGAAAAACTTAGGCATCTGCTGTTATTCAAAAAAAATTTTGATTGAGCATTAAAACTATAGAAACAGACCATCATCATTTTATTATATGGAACATCCACCAAGGAGAAAATCCTGACAGAATAATTATATAGAAATATCACCCAAACAGGATCTAGGAGGTAAGTAGACCCAAGCAGCATATTTTGTGCTGTCATTTGACACAAGCAGGGATGCTCAAGGCCTGGCTGCCTCCAGAAGTCATATCCATTCCTACCTTGAGCACATGATACCAGACTGAGGTGCCACCAAAGTCAATGTGAAAATCTGTATAACTATCCCGCACACTCATGAGGCAGTACTTCTGCACATTGGGTCTCTCAAAGACACACTCCTCAGGCCACAAGTTCTCAACCCATGACAGCTTGCGAACAATCTTAGGTGTCTCCACAAGGTTGGAAAGCCTACCAAGGAAGGAGTAGAAAGCAAATGTTAGTTCTGATTGGGAACTGAAGGATGATACCTGAATAAAATCCCAGTATCTCATTGACAGATAAGACAGAACAAGTTCTCTCTATGTATAAGTTGGATCAGCATCTTTATTTCACACAGTTCCCAAAATCCAAACCCCAACACCACAGCCTTTCCCAGGAGAAGGTAGTTGTTTCTTCCACTAAATGCTCATACTATCCATACTTGGCAATTAGTTTATAAGTTATTGTATCATCTCCACCTAATAGTATCTTTTATATATATAAATTTTTAGTTGTAAATGGACACGATACCCTCATTTGTTTGTTTTTATGTGGTGCAGAGGATTGAGCCCAGTGCCTCACAGGTGTGAGGCAAGTGCTCCGCTACTGAGCCACAACCCCAGCCCCTCATAGTATCTTCTTTATGAGAAGTCATTAGTTAAACCTCTCAGGGATCAGTTCTGGGTAAACAAGTGTTACTCTGAAACATCTGCTTGATTTTATCCCTTATAAAACCACAGATCTTATAATGTTGCACTCTCCTCTTTGTTCCAACCTTTAAAAAATTCAGTGAAAACTCAGTTCACCCCGACTATCCAGACATTCATACATTGCATGGCATGTACAGAGTACTATCATATGCTCCCTATTTTTCCACCTTTATTTTCCTTTGTTCTAATATTCTAATATTCTCTTTTCCCCCTCTCTGCATCTCTGTAAGCTATCTCAGATAGTCTTTCATGATAAAGCAAGATTTAAAAAAAACAAACAGGTCTTAAATACCTGTTTAATTTTGAATCTTAAAAATAACAGCAAGGGTTTTAATATTGTACTACAATTATGTAAGATGTTACCATTGTGGGAAACAGGACCTTCCTACACAGTTTGTTGTAACTTCCTGTGAATCTCCAAGTATTTCAAAATTAAAAGTAAAAAACATAAATAACTAGACAGTAAGCATCCCTAAGGGTAAAATGACATGTTATAATTTCTTTGTATTTTCCAGTCTGTATACAGCGAAGACTATATGTATCTATTGAGTACATGAGTCCAAATGGAATCATCTAAAGTCTATAATACAGCTTTGTTTTCATTTTATCATTAGAGAAACTACATGGGGGTAATTTTAGTCAATCTATTTCCAGGGACAGAAGACTTATCCCAGCAGTAGTTAGACAATGACCAGGACACAAGCTAAATACTGTAAAAATTTGGAATGCTGTCCTAGGCCTTGAAGGAGACAAAAATTAAAAGAAACTATATAATTTTTCTAATGTTAGAAACTCTGGAGAAGAAATATGACTTGCTCATTATAATGGGAGTGGCTACCCTTGAAAGTATAACACAAATCTCATCCCAAAGGCTAAAACTACCAGGAAAAAGGGAAAGGAACACAAATATATACTCAGCATACCAGCAGTTGCAGACACTTTGTCAGAGTTTTTTTTTTTTTTTTTTTTTTTTTTTT
>NW_026010508.1:0-3079 GCF_001458135.2 Marmota marmota marmota
GACCTCACCTTGTTGGAGAGCAGGAGTTGGCTCAGCTCTATGCCAGACATGGGGCCTGGGATGGCAGATAGTGCTGGCAGCTGCTCTGGGGTCCTGGCAGAAGAACAGTGTTGAGATGAGCCCTGCCTCAGGGGTGCTATGTGACAAGATATTGCAGTCCTCCTTTTTACACATCAGGATGGGCTCTGTCTCCCTAACAAGATCACCCCACCAATGTGTTTCCACATTAGGAGTCATCCTAGGTGCTCAATGTGAATCCTTAATATTCTCTTCTGTCAGTGCTCAACCCTGTAAAGGGTGTCTGTTAAGAGGGAAATGTGACACACCCTGAGTAGAGTTGCTCCATGAGTCATAGGGCAACAGAAAATAGGGTGTCAGAGCAAGTTTATGGAGATGGATCCAGTGCACGCATGTGAAGGAGGAGATGGTGAAGGATGGGCCTGAGTTATGAAGGAGATGGGAGGCCATTAGGACAAACTTAAGGATCAGGAGGAGGGAGAGCAGAGAATGGGCAAACATAGTCACCCAGGACAACAGTTATTCCTAAACATGACAACACATGCCTCCATGTTGGCGGTCAGTTGTGCACCAGGGAAAGTGAAGGTGTTTGCAGAGCACACATGCACAGGAATGTTCACAGCAGCCTATTTTGTAATGCTCTGTTATGGGTCAGGCTATTTGGGCAATGATCAACAGACTCCATTTTATCCTGAGACTCCATGTCCTGTAAGAAATACTTCTCCTATGGGAAAGACCTGCCTCTGTACTCATTAATATTTACCTAGCATAGCATACTTTTCAACACAAAATGTCAATTCTTATACAAAGTAAAACTGTTCTCTTTTGGTCCCATTTTTCTTGGGCAATGTACCCTGACAGAGATTGTCTAATAACCATTAGTAGTAACCGTTAGTAATTATTCTCTAACTTGTACTCAACTGGGGTCATTTTGACACACTTCCCTTTTGCTTGCTTGCTGCTATGGAAACATGGAGCATCCGTTGCATTGTTTCCTTAACTGCTCAATTCAGCTTCTGTACCCTGCTTGCTTGCAGCTACATCCACCTGGATGTGGCTTTTGCCTTTAAATACCCTAAAATGTTGAAGTTCAAGGCTGTTTTCTGCAGAGACAACTTGGTCCTGTAGGAAGCAGTCCCAGCCAGTCAGAATAAAGACTCTTCAATTTGGACAAAACTGGGACTTGGTGTGTTTTCTGAGTGACCTGCCCCACAACAAAACCACCAACAAGCAAATGTCATCCACAGAAGAACAGGTAAGCAACTGTCAGCCACCCACAGGGACACAGGTGGCTCTGAGGCATCTGTCCTATCCTGGCAACAGCAAGTTCATCTGTGTTCTAATAATTGTATCATTTCAGCAAGCAGAGGATGTGATGTGGGGGCTACTGCTGTTGAGAGCCACAGCCGAAGGGGCCCCAGCAAACTTCCAGCTGCCAGCTGATGATTGGCTCACAGCGCCCCCAGCAAACTTCTAGCTGCCAACTGATTGGCTCCTCCACGGTGATGCTCATTGGGCTGTTTCTCCGCCCTTTCAGACCATGGAGCTGCTCATTGGGGGACTTTTTTTGGCTCTGCCCACGTGACCCAGCCAATCAGCCTCAAGAGCAGGAGGAGTGGGGGAGGTTGAGAGGCTGCAAAGCACACTCTAATCTCTCGTAATAGATTGCTTCTTAATTGTTCTCACAGCATTTGGGAGTTATTTCAAATTTGCTATTATTCTCTTTTGACAGCTCCAATCTGCCGCAGTCCAGCTGCAGCAAAATATCCTGGGGGTGACGAACAACTTGTGTAGATTGATACAGCAGGAATAGGAGCCATTTATTGTAGGACAACAGAGGTATTTATACATTCCACACAGCTTATCTTAATTAACATAAAGTAGATACAGCAGTCAACCAATAAGAAATCTCCACACTTAATGGCTCGCTGGCGTTACTTCACAAACCACTCCCTCTGGCAATATGCCCGGCGCCATCCAGACTTGTTTACAGACTCTAACAATTCTCTGGCAAAATGCCAGGCGCCATTCTGACTTGTTTACAGACTCTAACATCAATCCATGAGAAAAGGATAAATTTATTGTTACAGTGGTTATCAAAAGGTGCTTCCTTGGCAGGCGGCATTAGTGTCACCTGACAACTTGTGAAAAATGCCAATTCTTCACCTTAAACTAACTGATACAGAAATTCTGGAGGTGGAGCTTGGCAATCAGTGTTTGAACAAGCTCTCCTGGTGATTCTGACATCAGACTGCGGCATACTACCCTTTCCTCATATTCCCTAATTCTTCCCTCACTGAGCACCTGCCTTGGGTCCCCAGATCTTTAGCTCTATCCCAGGGACCTAGTCCTGGTGGCCACTAATGGAGATAGGACAAGTGTGGTGGAGGTGATCCTCTCTCCACTGGAGAACCTCAGACCATCCCATCACATTTCTCCATCCCACCCCCTCTCTCTGCAACCCATAACCTGTATTCCCAGTCTGGAGGCCTTAATCTCTCCACAGAGGACCCCAGACCATTCCACCACAATGTCCACCCTGTCTCTGTGGTCTCCTACTTGTTTTCCCATCTTTGAACTTGGTCTATCTCTCCAAAGGGGACCCCAGATGACACCTTCACACTTTCAACCCCATCTCTGCAGTTCCCCAGAGACCTTGGTCATCTCTGCTGCATCTTCAATAGTACATAGCTTTGATGTCATCAAGAGCAGTTTCTTACCTAGGCTGTTAAAGACCCTCCCCAGCCTGTTCTTTTATTAGAAGGCAAAACTGCTATTTTTGAAAGATGTAGGCAGGAACTATTAGAGTTTTCAGAAATCCTTGAGGAAGGCTTTATCTGCATATTCTGAGATGGCAAGTCTATAAATCAGGCAGTATCCAACCTCATGTCTGCAGAAATGCTTATCTAGGCCAAAGGTTCTTGGGGCCTACCTCTGGGGACCATAAATCAGGAGTCTATGGTGGAAGCACTGTCACCAGGAAGATGCCCACCTCTGCCAGCTCATCACTTGGGCCTGGACCCTTCTCCAGGAATACTCTGGTGATGGCTGCTGCATGGGT
>NW_026010509.1:0-3078 GCF_001458135.2 Marmota marmota marmota
TTCCGACTCCCGCTATGGCTCTCAGCAGGTAGAGAAGACAGTTCTCAGAAGCCAGGCTCAGCTGCCTTCCCCTGCCCCAACAGCCTTTCAGATGTTTTACCGTGATATGAGCAAAGTCATGGGCAGAACCTAGTGACCAACTGTGGAATGTTCTCAGCCAAGAAGAAGTCAGTGCTTTTAGGAGATGCTTTAGTTCTCACAGATAAGTAAGGAAAAGAACAACCTGGCTTCTGTGAATTTCTCTGCAAGAACATGCAGATATTTCTGACCCCAGTGATCTCAGGCCATGGACCAGGTTTGGCTTTCTACTCCTGTGGCTGCTAATACTGGGACTTTTCAGGTGAGGAGACAAGGGTGCAGAGACAACCATTCTCCTCACTGCTGATGATTCCCCATAGATTTATGAGTTCCAATGTGCAATTTTTTTTAATTCATGCCTTTTGATGCATGTTTATGCATTTATATAGAATATGTACTTGGAAGTAAATCACAGAATTTTCTAGTTATTTTCCAAAATCAAGCATCTAATCTTTGTTTTAAGATAAATTAGACATCTTGGGCCTTCACTTAGGCATGTGAATAAAAATATAATTTAGATTAATTTGCAGTTATGTTTTTATTTATTTATTTTTTTGGCTTTCAAAAATGTTAGATAACATGATTAAGTGGGGTTCAAGGAGAAAAAGTTTTGGTTTGTTGAGTTAAATTGCACATCATTCATATCTTGCCCCTTATAAAGTTTACTAGTAATTTTATGTACACAAGTAATTATGGGGAAAGGTAAAATGAGAATGTCTAAGGTGGTTTCCCATTATCATTCTCACTTCATCACATTTGCTCTGGTCCTGACTCTGATGTGTACAAGCTAAATGATGTTTGGAACTATATAACTTACACAATCACAAGTCATCTCACTTATGAAACATTTCCTTTTTATATTAAGACACTGTTACAGTATTAGTAACAGTTACTGAGATTTTAGTGTTTTTTTTCCTTGTCAACTATCCTAGATAACGTGAAGATTTCACTTCAAAGTGCTCCATACATATAGAGTCTGCTACTAACAAATGTGGTTAGTTTGTTTGCTAGGAAATCTTGATTAACAAGCCTAAGAAGTTACTAAGATAGGTCACCTATTTTCTTTATTTCCTTTAATGTGATTGGATTCTCATTTCTTTCATCTACCAGTCATTGTGTCCCTTGATATGACATTCAGAATGAAAATTTTCCAAGTGGAGAAACAAGACTAAAGAAGTCCAAGTCACTATAAATTGGGGTGATATACCTGGACTATCATGTCTACTTCTGCCTTTTTCAATATCATTCGCACAAAAAACTTTTATCTTGTTTAAATTTTCAGTTATTTGGTATGTTTTGAAACTCTCTCATGACTCTAATCCAGAGTAATAGAATTTTGAAATCCAGAAGTAGAGTACTATATGCAACAGAACAAAAAATACATGAGGTTTAAATAATAGGAGCAGATGGGTAGCAGGAATCAAGTACTCACATATTGCAGGCTGGCAATTTGATGAAGCTTGTTATATAATGAAAGTCATATCGTTACATATTTGGAGAGAATTAAAGAGACACTAGAGGAAATAGTTGAAAATTAAAAATGTTGGTCTTGCTTGTCTACTCTTATCACTTCTATTGAAGTTCTTTAAGAGAAAATTAGACAACCAAGTCTTTAAGTGGGACTAAAAGAAAATGCAGAGTTTTGTCTTTTGTTAAGCATAGGACAGTTCATGTCTAAATTGGAAACTTAACAGATTGAAAATCCAGTGGATTCTGTTTCCCAAACTATATCATTATAAGCTCTGGTTGTCAATCAGAAAAGATCACAGCTAATCAGATTAAATACTTCTGACTTGGCCAGCTTCATGTGGCCAGGTACTAAATTTTTGCGAAGAATGGAATTAGAACTATGATCAATTTTGGGGAACTGTCCTTAACTAAAAGGGGCATTGACATTTCTTCTTATTAATTACTGGCTAAATGTACATAGAATTGCTGGAGTTCCAGGAGCAATTTTGGAACTAATGTGGTCTTGGGGTTGAAAGCCAATAGGGCACAACAATATGGCTGAATAAACCTGTAATTCTGACCAAGTGGAAAATCACAGCATTCCTGCATTTACACACTTCTTGGATGGGAGACAGCATTAAATTCTAATAAGAAGCTCCTATCATTTGACTTGTTTTAGGTTTTAACAACAAGAACAACAAAAAAAGACAGATTTTGTAGAAAAATTTGTAGAGAAGTAAAATGTTATAGAAATGTTGACATTAAGAAAGTAGGGGAATATTAAAGCAAAAAAATAAAAAACAGAAATTCATATGCATTTACAACATGGAAATTTGGTGATGAAATGATAAAAGTATTCACTGATAAAAGTCTAAATCTTCTCCCCCCTCCCAAATATTAAAAATCTTAATCAAATACACATTCGGGAAAATAGGTTAAATATTTAAAGTAGAAATTACTTTTCAAGAGTATATTTTATTAGCTAATCTGAAAACATAAAAATCTTAAAATATAAGTGATAAGTAAAATTACAACAGATTTTTTAAAAAGAGTAAAATTACAAATGTGAGGAGACTACTAAGCAACAAAGCCAGTTTGTGTTCTGATAGTGTCAACTGAGCCCTGGATACACTTGAGCTTTTATCTTCATAGTAGCACAGAGTACATACATAAGACAGGAGAAAAGTCTGAGATTCACCCATATTTGGGAATCTAATTGAGAAGTAATAAGAATTAAGACTCAATGGGTTACACCCTTTGAAAAAAGGTAAATAAAATATAAAACCACAAGTATAGACAATACTCTACCATTCTCTGTGACATTGTTTAAGAATCAGTATTGTGCATTTAATAGCAATGTGAAAATATTTCAGGGATGGAGTTTAAATTAAACTCCATAGGTTTAGAGGCTGGCAATATGGCTCAGAGGCAGAGTTCTTCCCTAACATGCATGAGGCCCTGGGTTCAATACCTAGCACTGTCAAAAAAATCAAATTAAATCAAACCAAATCAAATCTGTGAGTTAGTAGTACTTCAAATGACCAGTAGGAA
>NW_026010510.1:0-6587 GCF_001458135.2 Marmota marmota marmota
GGGTTAGGGTCAGGTTTAGACCTACTGTTAGTGTTAGGGTCAGTATAAGTTTCAGGGTAATGATTAGGGTTTGGGTTATGGTTAGAGCTAGAATGAGGTCTAGAGTTAGGACTAGTAATAGGGTTAGGGTTTGGGTTAGGCTATGGATTAGGGTTAGGTCTAGGGTTAGCATTAGGTTTAGGGTTTGGCTTAAGGTAACAAATAGGATAAGAGCTAGTGTTAGGGGAGTATTAGGGGCTGGCTGATGGCTGGGGTTAGTGTTAGGGTTAAATTAGGGTTAGCACTCAGATTATGGCCAGATTTTGGTTTAGGTTAGGGCTAGTGTAAGGGCTACAGCTAATGTACAAACTAGGGTTATGATTAGGGTCAGTTTTTGAGTTAGTGTTATGGCTAGGTCAAGTGTTAGGGTTAGAGTTGGTGTTAGCGTGATGTTTAGAGCTAAAGTTAGTGTTAGGGTCAGAGTCAGTGTTCTGGTTAGAGTTAGCTTTAGAGTTAAAGCCAGAATTATCACTAGGGTTAGGTCTAGGGGTAGGGTTAGTGTTTGGGTTAGGTTAAGTTTTATTATTAGGGCTATGGCAAACCCTAACCCTAACACTAAGCTAACCCTAATCTTAAGAGAAACCCTAACCCTAACACAGTCCCTAACACAAACACTAACCCTAAACCTACCACTAACCCTAACCCTAACCTAAAACCTAACTTTAACTCTAACACTAAACTTAACACTAACCCTAAACCTAAAACTAACCCAAACACCAAACTTAACCCTAACTGTAACACTAACCCTAACACAAACCCTAACCCTAACACTAACCCTAACCATAACCCTAACTTTAACCCTAACACTAACCATAACCCTAAACCTAATCCTCAACCTAAGACTAAACCTAACCCTAACACTAAACCTAAACCTATCCCTAAACCTAACACTAAACCTAAACCTAACCCTTACCCCAACTCTAATCCTAATGCTAACACAAAACCTAACCCTAACCCTAATCATAACATTGGCATTAACCGTAACCCTAATCTGAACTGTAACCTTAACCCTAACCCAAACCCTAACACTAAACCTAAACTTCAACCTAAACCTAACGCTAACCCTAAACCTTACCTAACTCTAACCATAAACCAATCACTAACCCTATCCCTAACACTAACCCTAACCCTAACCCTAAAAATAACCCTAAAACTTACCCTACCCCTAACCCTGACCCTTACCGTAACACTAACCCTAACATAATTCTAATCCTAACCCTAATGCTAACCCTAACCCTAACCCTATACCTATTCCTAACATTCACCCTAACACAAACCCTAACACAAACAATAACCCTAAACCTAACCCAACCCTAAACCTATCCCTTACCTAACCCTAACCCTAACTCTAACACTAACCATAAACCTAAAGCTAAAACTAACCCTAATACTAACACTAATTCTAACCCTAATTCTAACCCTAATCATAACTCTAACCCTAATTCTAAAACTAACCCTAAACCTATCCCTAACTCTAACAGTATACCTAAACCTAACTGTAAAACTAACACTAACACCAACCTTAACCGTAACCCTAACAAGAAACCTATACCGAACCCTAACCCTAACCCTCACTCTAACCTAACCCTAACCCTAAACCTACACTAACCCTAACCCTAAAACTAACCAAAAACCTAAACCTATACATAACTTTATCACTAAATCTATTTTAACCCTAAGTCTAACACTATCCCTATCCCCAACCCTGTCCATAAACCTAACTCTAATCCTAAACCTAACCCTAACAAAAACACTAACACTAAACCTAACCCTAAATCTAACACTAAAACGAACCCTAACCCAAATCCTAACACTAAACCTAATATGAACCCTAATCCTTAACCTAACCCTAAGCGTAACTGTAACCCTAATCTTAACCCTAACAAAAACCCTAACCAAAACCATAACTCTAACCCTAAATTTACCCTAATCCTAAACCTTACCTATCCCTAACCCTAACCCTAACACGATCTCTAATAAAAGCCTTAATTCTATCACTAAACCTAAGCCTAATCATAACTCTAAACCTAATACTAATGTTTATCCTAACTGTAACCCTAACCCAAACACTAACATTAACCCTAAATCTAACCCTAAATAAAACACTAACCCTCACCCTAATCCTAACCATAACACTAACCCAAACACTAAACATAACACTAAGCTAACCCTAATCTTAACAGAAACTATAAACCTAACACTGTCCCTAACACCCTAAACCTAACCCTAACAAGTATCCGAATTCTAACCCTAAACATAACACTAAAACTAACCCTAACCCTAACCCTAACCTAACCCTATACCTTACCCTAACACTAATATTAACCCTAAGACTATCCATATCAATGACCCTAAACCTAACCCTAACCATAGCTGTAACACTAAACTTAAACCTAACCTTAACCCTAATGCTAACCCTAACCCTAAACCTATCTCTAACCTTAACACTATCCCTAACCCTAACCCTAACACTAAACCTAGCCCTAAACCTAAACCTAACCCTAACATGAACCCTAAAACTTACCTTACTACTAACCATAACTCTAAACCAAATTCTAACCATAACCCTAACACTAACCCTAACCCTAACCGTAACCATTACCCTAATACTAACCATAACACCAACTATAAACCTAACCCAAACTGTAATCCTAACCCTAAACCTAACCCTTACAATAACCCTAACCCTAACCCTTACACTAACCCTAACTTAACCATAACACTAACACTAACCCTAACACTAAACCTAAACCTAACCCGAATGCTAATATAACCCTAAGCTCACTCTATCCCTAACGCTAACCCTAAAACTAAGACTAAACCTAACACCAACCCTAACCCAAACACTAATCCTAACCCTAAACGCAACACTAACCCTAAACCTTACCATAAACCTAAACCTAAACCTAACACTAACTATAAACATATCCCTCACACGATCCCTAACCCTAACTGTAAATCTAACAACAACCCTAACCCTAACCCTAACAGGAACCCTAAACATAACCCTACAACTAACCCTAACATAACACTAAACTTAAACCTAACCCTAATACTAACCCTAACACTAAACCTAACCCTAACCCTATTCCTAACACTAGCCCTAACCCTAACACAAATCCTAAACCTAATCCTAATCCTAACACTAAACCTAAACCTAACCCTAAGCCTAACACTAACCCTAACCCTTACCCGAACCTTAAACCTAACCCTATCCCTAACCCTAACTTAAACACAAACACTAACCCAAACCTTAACCCTAACCTTAACCTAATCTAAATGTTAACACTTACCTAAACCTAACCAATATCCTAACACTAACACGAAACATAACCCTAACCATAACCCTCAACCAACCCTAACCCTAACCCTAGAAGTAACCCTAAACCTAGCCTTAACACTAACACTAACCCTAACACTAACACTAACTCTAACCCTAACACAATCCCTAACCCAAACCATAACCCTTACCCTAATCTAACACTGACCCTCAACCTTAACTAACCCTAAGCACTAACCAAACCCAAACACTAACTTTAACCCTAACCAAACGATAGCACAAACCCTAACCTTAAAACTAAACCTAACACTAACTCTAACCTTAACCCTAACCCGAAATATAACACTTACTTTAACCCTAACCCTAACCTTAACACGAATCTTATCTTTAACCCTAACTCTAAATCTAACACTAACCCTAACTGTAACACTACACCTAACCCTAACCCTAACCCTAAACCTATCCCTAACCTTAACACAATCCCTAACCCCAACCCTAACACTAACCCTAACCCTAAACCTAAACCTAACCCTAACCCTACACCTAACCCTAACCTTAACTGTAACACTAAACATAACCCTAACCCTAACCCCAACACTAAACCTAACCGTAAACCTATCCCTAACCTTAACATATCCCTAACCCTAACCCTAACACTAACTCTAACACTAACACTAACCTTAATGCTAACCTTAAACCTATACCCTAAACCTAACAAGAACCCTAACTCTAACACTAACCCTAACAATAACCCTAAAGCTATCCATAACCCTAACCTTAAATCTAACCTGAAGCCTAACCCTAACCTAACACAAATCATAACTTAATCCATAACCCTAACCCTAACCTAATCCTAATGCTAACCCTTACATAACACTAACCTTAATTTTAACCAGAGCACTAACCCTAAAACTAACCCTTACCTAACACTAACCTTAATTTTAACCAGAGCACTAACCCTAAAACTAACCCTTACCTAACACTAACCTTAATTCTAACCAGAACACTAACCCTAACACTAACCCTGATCCTAACATGCACCCTAACTCTAACTCTACCACTAAGCCTAAGCCTCACCCAAACCCTAACACTAACCCTAAATTAACCTAAACATAACCCTAACCTTAACACTAAGACTAACCTTAACCCTAAACCTAACACTAACCCAAATGCTAATACTAACTAAATCTCACCATAATCCTAACCATAATTCTAACTCTAACCCTAAATGTAACATTTACCTTAACCCAATCACTAATCCTAACCCTATCCCTAACACTAACTGTAACATGAACACTAAACCTAACCCTCACGCTAAACCTAAATGTAACACTAAACCTAAACTTAAACCTAACAGGATCCCTAACCCTAAACCAAACCATAACCCTAACACAAATCCTAACACGAACCCTATACCTAACACTAACCCTAAACCTACACCTAACACTAACCCTAACCCTACTCCTAACCCTAACACTAAACGTAACCCTGAACCTAATCCTAACACTAACTCTAACCGTAAACATAACCCTAACCCTAACTGTAAACCTAAGAAAAACCCTAACTCAACTCATAACCCTGACCCTTATCTAAACCTAACCCTCACCCTTACATAACCCTAACCCTAACCTTAACCTAAACACTAACCCTAATGGTAACACGAACCCTAACACTAACTCTCACTCTAATCCTAACACTAAATATATCACTAACCCTAACACTAACCCTAAACATAACCTAAGCCTAACACTAATTCTAACCATAACCCTAACCCTAACACTAACACTTAACCTAACTCTAAACCTAACCCTAAACCTAACATGAATACTAAACCTATCCCTGACTCTAAACCTAAAACTAACCCTAACACTAACCCTAAAACTAACCCTAACTATAACCCTAACCCTAAACCTAAAACTTACACTAACCCTAAACTTAACCATAACACAAACCCTCACCCTAACTCTAACTCTAACCTAACACTAATCCTAACCCTACCCTACCCCTAACTTAAACCCTAAGCATAAGGCTAAACCTAACCCTAACACTAACCGTAACCGTAACCCTAACCCTAACACTACCTGTAAACCTAACACAAAACCTAACTCTAACTCTAACACTAATCCTAACAGTAACCCCAACACTAACCCTAACTGTAACCATAACCCTAACCTTCACCATAACACAAACCTTAACCCTAACCCTAACACAAACCCTAAAACTTACCTTACCTCTAACCCTGACCCTAACCCTAATGCTAACCATAACACTAATTCTAAACCTAACCCTAAAGCAAACCCTAACACTAACCCTAACCTTAACCCTACACCTCACCTAACCCTAACCCTAACCCTAACACAAACCCTAATCCAAACCATAACCCTAAACCTAATCAAACCCTAACCCTATCCCTTAGCTAACCCTAACCCTAACATTAACACTAACCATAAACCAAAGCTAAAATAACCCTAACCCTAACTCTAACCCTAACCCTAACACTAATCATAAATCTAACCCTCACCCTAAAAGTAACCCTAAACGTATCCCAACTCTAACACTATACCTAAACCTAACTCTAACCCTAACACTAACCCTGACTTTAACACTAAACCTAACCCTAAAACTAACCTTAACCCTAACCCTAACATGAACATTAACCCTAACCCTATTAATAACACTAATCTTAACCCTAACCCAAACACTAACACTAACCCTAAACCTAATCCTAACCCTAACCCTAACACTAACAAAACCCTAATGGTAACCCTAACAGGAAACCTATTTTGAACCTTAGCCCTAACCCTATAAATAACCTAACCCTAACCATAAACCTACACTAACCCTAACCCAAAAACTAACCAAAAACCTAAACCTAAACATAACTTTAAAACTAACACTTATTCTAACCCTAACACTAACCCTGTCCCTATCCCTAACCCTAACCCTAAACCTAGCACTAATCCTAACCCTAACCCTAACACTACCACTAACCCTAAACGTAACCCTAACCCTAACACTAAACCGAACCCTAACCCTAACACTAACACTAACCCTAACACAAACCCTAAAGCTAACCGTAAGTGTAACTCTAACCCTAATCCTAAACCTAACACAAACCCTAACCAAAACCATAACCGTAACACTAAACTAACCCTAACACTAACCCTTACCTAACACTAACCATAACCCAAACACTAACCTTAATCAAAACCCTATCACAACCCCAAACCTAATCCTAACCCTAAACTAACACTAACGCTAATCCTAA
>NW_026010510.1:8057-17894 GCF_001458135.2 Marmota marmota marmota
AATCCTAAGGCTAACAGTAGCCCTAACACTAACCCTAATCTTAACACTAACACGAACCTTAACCCTAACAATTCTACTAAGCCCAACCCTGACCCAAAACCTAACCCTAACCCCAACACTATTCCTAAACCTAACCCTAACCTTAACACTAATAATAACCCTAACCCTAATCCTAACACTAACCCTAACCCTAACACTAACTCTACCTCTAACCCCAACACAAACCCTAAACCAAACCATAACCCTGACCCTAATCTAACCCTGACCCTCACCCTTACCTAACCCTAACCCAAACACTAACCTTAACCCTAACTGAACCCTTATCTTAACCCTAACCTTAAAACTAATCCTAAACCTAACACTAAACATAACACTAACTCTAACTGTAACCCAACCCTAAGCATAACACTTATTCTAACCATAACCCTAACACGAATCTTAACCCTAGCCCTAAACCTAAATCTAACCCTAAACCTAACACTAACCCTAAATCTAAACCTAACCCTAACATGAACCATAACGCTAACCCTAAAACTATACCCTAAACCTAAAAATCACCCTAACTTTAACCCTAACCCTAACACTAACCCTAACTCAAACCATAACCGAAACGTTAAAACTAACCCTAACCCTAGCACAAACCATAACCCAATTCATAACCCTAACACTAACCAAAACCTAATGCTAAACTTACCTAACATTCACCCTAATTCTAAACTGAACACTAAATCTAACACTAACTTTAACCCTAACCCTAACACGAACCTAAGTCTAACTATACCACTAAGCCTAAGCCTCACACAAATCCTAACCATAACCCTAATACTACCCCAAAACCTAAAACTAAACTTAATACTAACACTAAACCTACCCTAACCCTAATCCCAACCCTAACCCAAATGCTAATGCCAAACCTAAACCTTAGCATAACCCTAACCCTAACCCTAACCCTATCCCTAACACTAACCCAAAACCTAACACTCACCCTAACCCAAACACTAATCCTAACCCTAACCCTAACCCTAACCATAACACTAACCCTAACCCTAAGCCTAAACATAAACTGAAACCTAACACAAACCCTAAGCCTAACCCTAATGAACTCTAACCCTAACACAAACCATAACCCTAACATGGACTCTAATATAAACGCTAAACCTAATCCTAACCATACCACCAACCTTAACCCTAACCCAAACCATAATCTTAACTGTAAAACTAAACCAAACACTAACCCTAACCCTAACCTAAAAGTAACCCAAACACCAACCCTAACCTTAACTGTAACCCTAACCTAACACAAACCCTAACAATGACCCTAATACTAACCCTAATCGTAACCCTAACCCTAACCCTTACCCTAACACAAACCCTAACCTAACTCTCACAAAAACCCTAACCCTAAACATAACCCTACCCTAACCATAACCCTAACTCTAAAACTAACCCTAACCCTAACTCTTAATAACACTAAACCTAACCCTAAACTTAACCCTAACTCTAAAATGAATTCTAACCCTACCCCTACCTGGAACAATAAACCTAAACCTAACCCTAACTCCAACACTAACCATAATCCTAAATATATCACTAACATTAACACCTAATCCTAACCCTAACCCTAACCCTAACATTAACCCTAACAATAACACTAACACTAACACTAACTCTAAACATAACGCTAACATGAATTCTAACCCTACCCCTAACCTTACCACTAAACTAACCCTAAGCCAAACTCTATCCTTAACCCTAACACTAAACCTAACACTAACCCTAACCCTTAAACTAACCCAAACACCAACCTTAACACTAACCATAACCCTAATCTGAACACAAACCCTAACCCTAACACTAACCCTAACACTACCCCTATCCCTAACCCTAAACTTAAACCTAATCCTAACCCTAAACCTAACACTAATGCTAACCATTACCTAATCCTAAACCTAATACTAAATCTAACTATAACCCTGACAATAAACCTAACCCTTACCAAAATCAAACTATAACCCTAACCATTCCACTAAACCCAACCCTATTCTAAACCCTAAACCTAACACTAACACTAATCCTAAACCTAACCCTAAATTTAACTCTGAAACTAACCTTAACCCTACCCTAACATTAACACTAAGTCTAATTCTAACCCTAACACAAATGCTAACACAAATCATAACCCTGACCCTAATCTAACCCAACCCTCACCCTTACTTAACCCTAACCCTAACCATAACACAAACACTAACCCTAACCCTACCCAAAACCTAACACTAACCCTAAACCTATCCGTAACCCTAACCTTAACCTAACCTTACCCTAACCCTAATCCTAATAATAACTCTAACCATAACCCTAAACCTAACACTCACTCTGACCCTAACTCTGAACCTTACCTTACACTAATCCTAACTCTAACACTGAACCTAAACTTAACACTAACCCAAACCCTAACACTAACAGGAGCACTAACCCTAACTCTAAACCTAACCTAAACCTAACCTTAACCCTGAACCTAACCCTAACATATACCTATCCCTAGCACAAACCGTAACCGTAACTCTAACCATAACCTTAACCCTAACCCTAACACAAAACCTAATTCTAACACTAACAAAAACACTAACCCTAACTTTTCACTACCACTAACTATAACCTAACCCTAACAAAAACCCTAACACAAACCCTAACCCTAACCCTAACCTAACCCTGTCTCTAATGCTTACCTAACCCTAATTCTAATCGTAACTCTAACACTAACCCTAAACCAAACCCTAACACAAACCCTAAATCTAACCATACCACTAAGCCTAACACTTAACGAAACCCTAATCCCAAACCTAAAACTAACCCTAAAACTAATGCTAACCCTAACCCTAATAGAAACCCTAAACTAACCCTAAATCTAACTATAATTCTAACCCTAAAAATAACCCTAACCCTAAACCTAAAACTGATCCCCACCTTAACCCTAACTCTAAACCTAATACTAACCCTAACTCTAAAACTAACACTAACCCTAAACCTAACTATAACCCCAACCCTAACACTAACGCTAACTCATGATCTAACCCTAAAACTAACACTAACCCTAACCATAACCATAACCCTAACCTTAATCTAACCCTAACCCTAACCTAACACCAAAAATTTCCCTAAACCTAACCCTATCACTAACCCTAACCCTAACACTAAAACTAACCCTAAACTAACCCTAACCATAACACTAACCCTAACACTAACCTTAACCATATCACAAAACCTAACCATTATCCTAACCCTTTCACTAATCCTAACCCTAACCCTAACCCTAACCCTAACCCTAAACCCTAACCCTAACCCTAACCCTAACCCTAACCCTAATAGTAAACTAACCATAACCCAAAACCTACAACTAAAACTATCATTAACCCTAAACCAAATCCTAACATGAATCCTAACCCTAAACCTAACCATAACCCTAACATGAACCTTAACTCTAACACTAACCCTAACCCTAACACTAAACCTAAACCTAATCCTAACCCTAACCCTAAACCTAAACAAAACCCTAACCCTAACCTTAACCCTATCCTTAAACCTAACCAAAAACCTAACCTTAACCCAAATACAAACCCTAACCCAAACCACAACCCTAACCCTAACCTAACCATAATGCTAACTCTTAGTTAAAATAACACTTATCCTTACCCTAACAATAGCCCTAACACTAACACTGATCCTAACATTAACACAAACCCTAACACTAACCATTCCACTAAGCTCAACCCTCACCCAAACCCTAACCCTAACCTTAAGACTAATCCTAAATCTAAACCTAAACTTAACAGGAACACTAACCCTAACCATAATACTAATACTAACACTAACACTAACTATAACTATAACCCAAACCCAATTCATAACCCAGACCCTAATCTACACCTGACAGTCACCCTTACATAACCCTTACCACTAACCCTAACCCAAACACTAACCTTAATCCTAACTGAACCCTAACACTAAACCTATCACTAATCCTAACCTTAAAACTAAACCTAATCCTAACCTTAACCCTAACACTAACTCTAACTGTAACCCTAACCTCAACCATAACACTTACCCTAACCCTAACACTAACCCTTACATGAATCTTAACCCTAATCCTAACCCTAAACCTAACACTAACCCTAACACTAACCCTAGCCCTAACATTAACCGTAATGCTAACCCTAAATATATACCCTAACCCTAACAATTACCATACACCTAATCCTAAGACAAACCTTACCCAAACCATATCCCTGACCCTTATCTAAACCTAACACTCATCCTTACCTAATCCTAACCCTTATCCTAACCCTAACCCCAACACTAATCCTAAACCTAATGCAAACCCTAACACTAACCCTCACTCTAACCCTAACACTAAACTTATCACTAACCCTATCACTAATCTAACCTTAACCTAAGCATAACACTAACTCTAACCATAACCCTAACTGTAACACTAATACTTAACCTAATCCTATCCCTAACCCTAACACGAATCCTAAAACTAACCCTAACCCTAAACCTAAAACTAACTCTAACCCTAACCCTAATTTTAAAATTAACTCTCATGCTAACACTAACCCTAACCCTAAACCTGACACGAATCCTAAACCTAACCCTATCCCTAAACCTAAAACTAACCCCAACCCTAACCCTAACTTTAACACTCTCATGCTAACTCTAACCCTAAATCTAAACCTAACAATAACACTAACACTAACCCTAATCCTAAACCTAACTCTCAACCTAACCCTAAACCTAACACTAACCCTTACCCTAACCCTAAAACTAACCCTAACAATAACTCTAACCCTAACCCGAAACCTAAACATAGCACTCACCATAACCTTAACCATAATAAGAACCCTAACCCTAACCCTAACTGTAACCTAACGCTAACCCTAAACCGAACCCAACCCTTAACCTAACCCTAACCTAAACCCTAAACCTAAATTTAACACTAAAACTCATGCTAACCCTAACCCTAACCCTAAAACTAACAATAACCCTAACACTAACCCTTACCCTAAACCTAACTATAACCATAACACTAACCCTAAACCTAACCCTAAATCTATCCATAACACTAAACCAAACCATAACCCCGATCCTAACCTAAAAATTACCCTAACCCTTACCTAACCCTAAAACTAACCCTAACCCAAACACTAACACTAAACCTAAACATAACACTAACCCTAACCCTAAACCTAACCCTAAACCTCACAGTAACTGTAATCATAACCCTAACACTAACCTTAAGAGTTACCCTAACCCTAGACCTAATGCTAACCCTAACACAAATTATAACCCAAACCCTAACCCTATCCCTAACACTAAACATAACACAAACTCTAACTCTAATCATAACCCTAACCCTAAACCTAACCCTAAACCTAACACTAACTGTAACAATAACCCTAACCCTAACCTTAAGAGTTACCCTAACACTAGACCTAATGCTAACCCTAACACAATTTATAACCCAAACACTAACTCTATCCCTAACACTAAACATAACACAAACTCTAACTCTAATCATAACCCTAACCCTAACCCTAAAGCTAAACCTAAACCTCACTCTAACCATCGCCATAACCCTAAACTTAACACTTACCCTAAACTTAACTCTAATCCTAATCCTAAACGTAACACTAACCTTGTGTGCATGGTGTTCGCAGGAGTTCAGAAATAAAGTTTGTTCCTGCTTCAGTGGCTTGTGATTTATGCCCAGCCAGACGGTGGCAATTACTCATGCTAAACCTAACCCTAACCCTAACACTAACCCTAATCCTAATTCTAAACCTAGCTCTATCACTAACCTTAACCCTAATCCTAACCCTACACCTAACACTAACTCTAACCCTAATCCTAACCATTACCCCTAACAATAACACAAACCCTAACCCTAACACTAACACTAACCCAGAACCGAACCCTAACCCTAATCTTTTCCATAACCCTAACCCTAAACCTAACCTTAACCCTAACCCTAAAACGAACCTATCTCCTAACACTAACCTAAACTAACCCTAACTCTAATCTTTACTTAACCCTAAACTAAACCTAACCCTAACCCTAAACCTAACACTAAACCTAAACCTAACCTAAAACTAACACAAACCCTATCCATAACCCTAACACTATCACTAACCCTAAACCTCTCCCTAAACCTAACTTTAACCTAACACTAATCATAACACTAAACATAAACCTAAATCTAATCCTAAACAAAACACTAATTTTAAACCAAGGCTTTACCCTAACTGTAACACTAACACTTACCCTAACCCTATACCTAAACCTCATCCTAAAACTAACCCTAACCCTAACCGAAACATAACCATATCACTAACCCTAACCCTAATCCTACACCTAACAGTAACACTAACCCTAAACCTAACCCTAATCCTACCTGTTACCCTAACACTAAACCTCACACTTACCCTAACACAAACCCTAACCCTAACACAAACAATAACCGTAACACTAACATTAACCCTAACACTAACCTTAAACCTACACCTAACTCTAAAACTAACCCTAACCCTAACACTAACACTAAACCTAAACCTTACCCTAACCATAACACTTAACCTAACAATAACCCTAAACCTAAACCTAACCCTAACACTAAACCTAAACCTAATGCTAACCCTAACCATAACACTAACATTAACTCTACCCCTAACACTAAACCTAAACCTATCCCTAAACCTAAAAATATTCCTAACCCTAACCAAAACCCTAACCCTATCCCTAACACTAACCCAGATCCCAACACTAACCCTAATCCTAACCGGAACCCTAACCCTAAACTTAACCCTAACCCTAACCCTAACCCAAACACTAAACCTAACCCTAACCCTTATTTAACCCTAACACAAACCTTAACCCTTATGCTAAACCAAACAGTTACCCTAACCCTAACCCTAACCATAACCATAACCCTAACACTAACACTAACCTAAACCTCACCCTAAACCTAACCCTAACCTGAACTAACCCTAACACTAACCACAAACATAATTCTAACCCTAACCCAAACACAAATTTTAAACCTAAGCCTAACCCTAACTGTAACCCTAACCCTAACCTTAGCCCTAATTCTAAACCTAACCCTAACCAAACACAAACCCAACCCTAATTCTAACCCTTACCCTAAACCTAACACCAATATAAACCTAACCCTAACCCTATCCATAACCCTAAAGTTAACACTAATCCTAAACCTAACACTAACCCTAAACCTAACCCCAAATCTTACACAAAACCTAACCTTTACCCTTACCCTAACCATAACCCTAAAATTAACAGTAACCATAACCCTAACCCTAATGTAACCCTAACTTTAACTGTAACCTTAACCCTATCACAAACCCTAACCTAAACCATTACCCTAACCCTAACCTAAACCTAACCCTAACCTAAATCTAACCGTAGAACTTACCTTACCCTTACCTTAAACCTAAACTTGAACCTAACACTCACTCTAACCCTTACCATAATATGAACCCTAACACTAACCCTAACCCTAACCAACCCTAAACATAACAATAACCCTAACACTAAACAAAATCCTAAACCTCACCCTAATTCTAACACCAACCCTAACCCTAACCATGACACTAACCTAACACTAACACTAACCCTAATCGTAGACCTAACATGAACCATAAACTAACCCTAACCCGAACCTAACTCTAACACTATCCTTCACCATTACTCTAACCCTAACCCTAACACTAACACAAAAACTAAACCAAATCCTAACCTTAAAATATCCCTAAAACTAACCCTAACCCCAAACCTAACCCTAACTCTAATGTTAACCCCAAATCTAACCCTAACCCGAAACCTCATTATAACCCTAATCCTAAACCCAACACTTACCCTAAACCTAACTCTAACCCTAACCCAAACACTAGTCCTATCCCTAACCCTAACCCTAATGTAACACTAACCCTAAACCTAATCCTTACACTAACCCTAACACTAACTCTAATCATAATGCTAAGCCTATCCATAACACTCACCTTAAACCTAGCCATAACCAAAATCCTAATCCTAACACAAACCCTAACCCTAACCCTAATCTTAACACTAACTCTAACCCTAATCCTAACACTAACCTTAATGCTAAATCTAACCCTAACCCAAACCTTAACCCTAAACCTAACCCTAACCCTAACAATAACCCTAACCCCAACCCTATCCCCAACCAAAACCCTAATCCTAACCATAACCCTAATCCTAACCGGACCCTAACCATAAACCTAACCTAACACTAAACTTAATCCAAATCAATTCCCTAACACTTAACACAAACCCTAACCCTAACCCTAACACCAACCATACCCTAACCCTAACCCTCATCATTACACTAACCCTCACCATAAACCTAACAACAATACTAACCTTAAAACTTTCCCTAAACTTAATGCTAACCCTAAACCTAAACTTAACCTAAACATTAACACTAACCCTAACCCTAATCCTAATCCTAAACCTAAACCTAACACTAACTCTAACCCTAACCCTAAGCCTATCCCTAACACTAACCCTAACCCTAACCCTACACCTAACCCTAACCCTAACACTAACCCGACTCGTAACCCTAAACCTAACACTAACTCTAACCCTAACTCTAAGCCTATTCCTAACACTAAACCTAACCCTAACCCTACACCTAACCCTAAAACTAACATAAACCCTAACCCTTACCCCAACTTTAACCCTAACCCTAACCCTGATCCTAACACTAATCCTAACCCTAACCCTTACCCTATCACTAACCATAACCCTAACCCTAACCTAACCCTCACCCTCAACCTAATTCTAACTCTAATTCTAACCTTTATTAAAAACTAAATATAACCCTAACCATAAATTCTACACAAAACCTAACCCTAAACCTAAACTTAACACTAACCTAAACCCTAACCCTAACACTAACCCTAACCATATCACTAACACTAAATCTAAACATAACCCTAAACCTTACTCTAAATTTTACTCTAACAGTAACCCTAACCCTAACACTAACTCTAACCCTAATTCTAAACCTAGCCCTAACACAAAACTTAATCCTATCACTAACCCTAAAATTAACACTGACACAAACACTAACCCTAACTTTAACACTAACCCTAATAGTAGCCCTAAACCTAACCTAAAAATATCCCTAAACCTAAACCTAAACCTAAAGCTAACTCTAACCCTAACTCTAAACCTAACCCTAAACCTAAACCTAACCTTAACCCTAACAAGAACCCTAAACCTAACATTAACCCTAACCTAACCCTAACCCTAACCCTAATCCTAACACTGACCCTAATACTAAACCATACCTGAACAATAACACTTACATTAACCCTGCCCTAACTGTAACCTAACCCTAACCATAACCGTAACTGTAACACTAACCCTAACCCTAACACTAACCATAACCCTAACCGTAACATGAACCCTAACCCTAACACTAACCTAACCATGAACCTTACCCTAACCCTAACACTAACACTAACCCTAACACAAACCTTAGCCTAACCCTAATTTTAACCCTAAACCTACCTCTAACACAAACGCTAAACTATCCCTAAACCTAACACTACCCATAACCATAAGCCTAACTTTAACACTAACCCTAATCCTAACCATATCCATAACACTAACCCTAAATCTAACCTTAACACTAACCCTAAACCGAACTCTAACACTAACCCAAACATTAGTCAGCACTAACCCTAATCCTAACCCTAAACGTAACTCAAATCTAACCCTAACCCTAACCCTAATCATGAA
>NW_026010510.1:19546-24789 GCF_001458135.2 Marmota marmota marmota
CTATGCCTAACCCTAAATCTAACTCTAATATTAACCATAGGGTTACACTAATTGTAACACTAACACTAAGGAAAACCTTAACCCTAAACCTAACATAAACCCTAAACCTAACACAAACCCTAACCCTAGCATAAACCCTAACACTAACCCTAAATCCAACCCTAATGCTAACTCTAAAACTAAACCTAACCCTACCTGAACTCTAACCCTAAACCTAACCCTATCACAAACACTAACCCTAACTCTAACACTAACCTTAACCCTAACCCTAACCCTAATACTAATCCTAAACCTAACCATAACCCTAAACTTAACTGTAACCCTTACCCTAACTGAAACCGTAACCATAACAAAAACCCTAACACTAAACCTAACACTAACCCTAAACCTAAGAATAACCCTAACCCTAGCACTAACCGTAACCCAAAGCCTAACCCTAACCCTAACACTAAACCTAAACCTAATGCTAACCCAAACACTAACACCAACCCTAAAGCTTACCCTAACCCTAACCCTAACCCTAACCTGAACACTAACCCTAACCCTAACCCTAACCCTAACCATAACAAAAACACTAAAACTAACCTAACCCTAACCCTAATGCTAACACCAACCCTAAACCTA
Organism: Marmota marmota marmota; assembly: GCF_001458135.2. Lineage (NCBI taxonomy): Eukaryota > Metazoa > Chordata > Mammalia > Rodentia > Sciuridae > Marmota > Marmota marmota. Next base: position 20,171 of record NW_026010510.1, read on the forward strand.
ACTCTAATTCTAATGCTAACCATAACACTAACCGTAAACCTAACCCTAATGCCAACCATAACATTAACCCTAAAACTAACCCTAACCCTAAAAATAACCAAAACACCCATCCTAACCCTAAAACTAAACCTAACCCTAACAATAACCCTAAATTTTACACTACCCCTAACCCTAACCTTAACCCTAACATTAACCCTAACCCTATCCCTAACACAAACAGCAATCCTAATCGTAACCCTAACCCTAACCCTAACCCTTACACATAACCTAACCTTTTCCATAACAGTAACCCTAAACCTAACCCTAACATTAACACTAACCCTAAGACAACCTATAACCCTAACCCTAAAACTAACCATAACCATAACACTAAACCTAACCCTAATCCTAACTGTAACCCTAACCGTCACCCTAACCCTAACCCTAACACTAACACAAACCCTAACCAAAACCTAAACCTAAACCTGTCCCTAACCCTAACCCTAACCCTTACCGTAACACTAAACTTAACCCTAACCCTACACTCACACTAACACTAAACCTCACCATAAACCTAACCCTAACCCTAACACTAAATCTAACCCTGACTCTAACACTAACCCTAACCCTAACTCTAACCCTAACCCAAACACTAGTTCTAACCCTAACCCTAACCCTAACTGTAACACTAACCATAAACCTGCAACTTACCCTAACACTAACCCTAACCCTAACAAGAACCCTAACACTAGCCATAACCATAACCCTTACAGTAACCCACATCCTAACAATAACCCTAACACAAAACTTAACTTTAACCCTAACCTTAACCTAACACAAATCCTAACCCAAACCCTAACCCTAACCCTAAACTAACCCTAACCCTAAACTTTACCTAACCCTAACCTTTAACACTATACCTCACACTAACCCTAACCTTAACTGTAACCCTAAACCTAACACTAACCATAAACCTACACCTTACCCTAACACTAACCCTAACCCTAACCCTAACTCTAATAGTAACACTAACATTAATCCTAACCCTAATCCTAACCCTAACACTATCCCTAACCCTAACCCTAAACCTAACCCTTATGCTAACCCAATCCCTAACGCTAAAACAAACCCTAAGCCAAACTTTAATACTAACCTTAAACTTAGCCCTAAACCTTGCAATAATTGATTGCTAAACCTAAACATAGAAGGAACCCTGACCCTGACACAGATCCTAACACTAACCCAGCTCTATACATTGCCCTAACACTAGCCCTAGAACTAGCCCTAATCAGATACCAAATTTTTTCATTAGCCATAGCCCTAAAGCTAACACAATCCTAGTGCTAATCCAAGATTTAAATCTAGGTTTAACCCTAAGACTAACCCTAACCATAACTTTAGCCCTAAAGCTATCCTTAACCCCAATCCTACCTCTAAACCCATCGATTTCCCTAAGCCAAACCCTCACTCTAATGTTACCTAGTCCTAACCCTAATCCTTAGTTTACCCCAATCCCCAACTCTATTACTAGTTCTAACCTTAGCCTTCATTCTAGTTGTAACACTAACCCTAACCCTGACCCTTATTCTGACTCTAACTCTAACCCTAGAACAAAACATCACACTAACCCTAAACTGGACCCTACCCATAAAACCCTTAACCTAACCCAAAGACTAACCCTATCCCTAGACCCAACACTAGTCCTAATTCTGGCCTAACTCTAACCCTAACCCTAATCCTAACTAATAGCCCTAATGCTAGCCATAAACACCACACAAACCTAGCCTTATCCTAGCCCTTAACCTAGCCCTAATTGTTACCCTAACTGTAACCCTAGCCCTGACTCTAACCCTAAACAGCACCCTAGCCCTAACCCTAGCTCATATCCTAACACTTACCCTAAACCTAACCTTGACACTAACCCTAGGCCTAAACCTTACCCTATCCCTAATCCTAACCTTAACCATAGCACTAACCTTACCTCTAAACTTATATATTAACCTAAAGATAAGACTAACTCAACTGCTATCCATAGGCCTAATGCTAACCCTATCGATAACTCTAACCATATTCATTACTCTAAACTTAACTTGAACCCTAAACCTAACCCTATCCATTACCCTACTTCTAATCCTAACCCTAACGTTAATTCAACCATTAACTCTAAACCTTAAACTAAACCAAACCCTACATGACTCTGACCCTAATAATATGCCTAGTTCTAAACCTTACCCTTACCCTAAACATAATCCTTACACTAGACCTAGCCATAACCTAACCCTAAAACTATTTCTAACCAAAACCATAGACCTGACATTAGCCCTATCTAATAGCTATTCTAGCCCTAGCCTTAACACAAACCCTCAAACCTAGCCCTAAAGTTCGCCTTAATCATAACCCGAACCCTAACCTAGCCCTAACCCTAATTCTACTCTCGCCTTATCCCTAAACCTAGCTATAAGCCCATCCCTTTTCCTAAACCTAACCCTATCTCTAACATTAACACTAACCCAAACCCTATCCCTATCCCTAACACTAACCCTAGCACTAATCCTAGCCCTAATTTAGCCCTAAACTTAAACCCACCGCTAACCCTAGTCCTAAGACTAACTCTAACTCTAGCCCTAGCCCTATTTCTAACACTATCACTAATCCCAAAACTAGCCCTAACCCTAGCCTTAGCTCTAAAACAAAACTGAGCCATAGCCCCAACCCTAACCCTGACCTAAACGTAATTCTAAATCTGATATTAACCCTATCCCTAATTCTTACTCTAACACTAACACAAATTTTAACCCTACACCTAGCCTTAACCCTCACCTTAATTTGAGTCCTATCCCTAATCCTAAGTGTAACAATGATCCTGACTCTGAACCTAACACTAACCCTAACTCTAAAATCCCCCTAAACCTAAACCTAATACAAACACTAGACCTATTCCTAATGCTAACCCTAATACTAGCCCTAATCGTAACCCTAGTTCTTTCATTAGCCATAATCCTACACTAGCCCTAACCTAACCCAAAACCTAGTCCTAATCCAAGCCCTAACTCTAGTTTTAATTATAGCCCTAACCCTATCTCTAGCCCTAACACTTAACCTAAACCTAACCCTAAACCTAAACCTTGTCCTAACCTGAAACCTAAATCGAACCATAGCCCTATTCCTAACCATAACACTAGCCCTCAACCTAGATATAATTTTATCCATTACCCTAACCATAACCCTAAGGAAATTCTAACCCTAGGCTTAAGCCTAACCATGGCCCTAACCTAACCATAATCCTAGTCCTAACTGTAGCTCTAATCCTATCAATTACCTGAACCATATCTTTAACCAAATTCTATTCCTAGGCCTAACTCTAACCCTATGCCTTACCCTAACCCTATCCATTATACTAAACTTAACCTGAACCTGAAACCTAACCATATCCATTACCCTATCCCTAATGCTAATTTTAGCCCTAACCCTAAACCTTAACCTAACCCATACCCTTAACACTGACTCTGACCCTAATAATACCCCTAGCTGTAAACCTGACCCTAACACTCAACGTAACCTGGCCATAAACCTAAACCTAAAACTAGCCCTAACCATAACACTAGAACTGACATTAGCCCTAGACCTAATCCTAGCCCTAACCCTAACACAAACCCTACCACTAATTCTAGCCCTAAGCCTAGCCTTAATCCTAGTCCTAACCTTAACCGGAGCCATAACCCTAATTTTATTCCATGCCCTAACCCAAAATGTTGCTGTAACATCATACCTTACCCTAACCCTAATGCTAACCCTAACCCTAGCCCTAACTTTAGGCCAAAACCTAACACTAACCCAGGGATAATCCTAGCCCTAATTTAAACCTGATCCTAAACCAAATCCTATCTCTAGCCCTAAGACTAACTCTAACTCTCGCCCTAGCCCTATCCAAAGTTCAAACCTATCCCTTAACATAACCCAAAACCTAGCCCTATCCCTAGCCCCAACCCTAACTCTAACCATCACCCTAGCCCTAAACCTGGTTGTAAACTCTAACCTTAAGCCCAAACCTCACCCTAACACTAGCCCTAAAGCTAATGCTAATTGGAAAACTAGCCCTAACCCTACCCTAGCCCTAAAATAAAACTGAGCCATAATGCTAACCCTAACATTTAACCTAAACCAAACACTAACCTTACACCTATCCCTAAACTTAGCCCTATTTTGAGTCCTAACTCTAACCATAGACATAACCCTGATCCTGAGTCGGACCCTAACACTACACCTAGCTCTATACATTGCCATAATGTTAACTGCAAAACTAGCCCTAATCAGTAAACTAGTTCTTTCATTAGATGTAGCCCTAATCCTACCACAAATTCTAGCACTAATCCGAGGTAACCCTAACCCTAACCGTACCTCTAATTCATTCCTTACCCAAAGCCAAACCCTGTCCCTAATACTACTCTAGTCCTAACCGTAATCCTTAGCCTACCCCAACCCCTAACTCTATTATTAGTCCTAAACCTTGCCCTCATTCTAGCTTTAATCCTAATCCTAACCTTGACCCTTATTGTGACCCAAACTCTTACCCTGGATCTAAACCTGACCCTAACCCTAAAGCAACCCCTGACACTACCCCTACCAGTAAACCTATACTT
>NW_026010511.1:0-3078 GCF_001458135.2 Marmota marmota marmota
GAATTGGCAAGACAAAGAACCCAACCCGCCTATTACAGAATTAATTGCTGTATCTTAGGGGAAAGAGTAGTTACTACCAGGATGGCTAGCAAAGAGGAGGGAGATTATTGAACTCATTGATTTTAAGCTGTGGTTGCCAAATAACCCTAGTGGTACACACCCTTGTAGAATTCTCCTCCTAAGCTGTAGCTTGGACCTTTAACTTGCTTCTAACCAACAGAATATCTAAGTGATAGGATATCATGCCTATAAATCCATTGTTGTTATGTGATATAGGTGAAGGATTTTGCATATATAATTGTTACTTAATTAGTTTAAAGTATAATAATGGGCTTATTCTGGATTGAGCCTGACCTTGTTAGGTGAAGCATTAAAAGAGGGTCTAAAGGTCAGAGATGGGTGAAGTCAGAGAAATGTTCTCCTGTACCCTTTAAGGACACAGAAGCCATGTTTTGAATTTTCAGTAGAGGAGATAGCTTTGAGGAACTGAGGGCCTATTTCTATAACACAGGAATGAATTCTTCCAACCACCACATGAGTTCAGAAAAGGATCTCATGCCACAACAAGACTCCAATCCTGACTGACACCTTGATTGCAGATTTATAAGATCTTGAGCACAGGACCCAGTTAACCCATGCCCCGGTTCTTGATCTACGGACACTGTGAGGTAATAAATGTAAGCGGTTATGCAGTAATAGAGAACTAATTAGGTATATTAAATAGACCACCTTATGTTAACAGATTGAAATGTGCTCATAAATCTTGTGTAAAATTCTACTAAGAAAACTTTTCCAATACTTCATTTTTCTATAAAACTTTTATTCACAGGAACAAATATGAGATGGTTTCTAAATTAAGACTGTAGATTAGAGCATGAGAAGCAACCAGTGCAGTAGATAGATACAGAACAATGGGACGGATCTCAGTCATAATTCTCATTACTCCTATTCCTCCTTAGTCAACTTGTCTGCATGAGCAGAAACAAAAGGAACAGGTGCGTCCAGCTGGAGGAACTGAAGCTGCTGACAATCAACACCTCAGGAAAGAAAGCGGCTAAGAGAGGGTAAAAGATGTGAAGTTTGTGGAAGAAGCTGAGACGAAGAATGGAAAAGAAGAAGAGGGAAGACAGGGACAAGGGAAAGGGAGGAGAGATTCAGCTCAGTGGCTGCTTTGACAGAAGCACATAATTTCATGATGGCTTCAGGCATGCACCTTCTCCCCTAAAATAAATTATCTTTCCAGCCAGTGTGGGAGAGGTTGCCTTACCAGCCAGCAGTGATAGTAAAGGATCTTTTGCATTGTGAATTCCTCCCCACAGGGTAATCATTGGATATTCCAGGACACCAAATAGGTCTGTATATAAACATCTTTTATTTTCTTTGATTGTATCAATGGCTTTCATTATAAACAAGCAAGAAAAGTCTTAATGTCTGTTGGCTTTACTACAAAAATGAATAGCCATGAAGGAAGAAAACATTAACTGTTGAAGTATAAGAACATTTAATAATGTATGGATTCATATCAATTCTACTCACATAAAAATCACTTAGTATTTCAGTTTTCTTCTAAAAGTTTACTTTGGAACCAGAATGCAGAACCTTCTGAAATTACTAAGTGGGGTTTCAGACTAAATTAGTAATTATACATTCGGGCATGGATAAACATTTGTTAAACACACCACAGAGCACTTTAAAGTATGTGGTGATTCAATAGGCTATAGGAATATAGTGGAGTCTTTGATTCATTATTTAAAGAATCATGCTTGAGCTCCTGATATACAGTGATTTTTCAATGGTATCCATTATATTTTCTGATGTGGCTCATGGTTATGGGAAGAAGAAAGATGGAGTTGATCATCAATTAAAGATGTTAAACACAATCTTTATTGGAGTCAAAATAGTCTGGGGAGTCACGCAGAAAAAGTAAAAATCAGGACAATAGCCAATATGAACATTTCATCATGCATATTGCTTGAGAGTAATTTGTGTATTAAAGACACTATTTTAAAATCACAGCCCATTCATTCATTCAACAAATGTTATATATGTGGACACAGATGGATATTTTTATTCAGAGTGATCTTGATGCATCTTTGAATCAGAGATAAATCAAATCCTTCTCTTTCCACTTATAAAAGTTATTTGACTAATCACATTATAATGGCTTTGTCAAAGACCTTTACCTAGGTGAGAATTCAATTAATGTAGGGTAGTCAGAATTAATCACTAATACTTTCATAGCCTGTGTATCTATCTCTATGGTAAGAGTAGGCAGAAAGGAGATTTAGTGGACCAACAAGTTAAAAGTACTACTTTTTTCTGCAGTTTGTAAAATGCAGGAGTTTGGTGTTCAGATATGTATGATTTGGACTGAGCAAAAGTAGATAGGCAGAATTTCAAAGGATCATACTTTATAAAGGTACATGAGGTGATTTAAATACAATATATTAAGTAAATGAAGAACTAGTAGTAAAAGAAAAATTCCTGAGATAGGATTAGGAAAAAATTGTCATGGCTAATAAGACTCTGGTAGGAAATAGGAATAAGTATCTGGGGAGAGACAGCTTGTCCAAAATAAGACCAAACATTAATTGTGGAAATGACTCAGTAATCGCTAGTCCTGCCTCTGAGATTAGTGATTTTCAGAGTACAATTGGGAAAAATACATCTTTACCACCATTAGTGGCATTTTCCTGCCTTTACAAAGTTTTAGACTAGAGAACACATCTCCCTTGTTCTATATCTATATATAAATACATATGCATATATATGCATGTGTGTATATATATAGTGCTATCTCCAAGTACTAAGTCTCAATTTAACTTTAGAATAGTTTTTCACTAAATGGAAAATGACTTTTAAAGAACAATATAGCTCCAATTTTCTTTAGAATAGAAAAATCCAAATCCCTTTAGACTTTTCTACAAACTGTTATTTTTCCTACCCTTTAATCATTTCTCTTGTTTTCCTCTCTGGACTACATCCATTTTCCAGACACCTCTTTTAACACACTGAAATTAAAATTTGAAAATGTTCTGTTAAGGTCCTGGCCAGTTTTGAATAGCATCTATGTTTCTA
>NW_026010512.1:0-3076 GCF_001458135.2 Marmota marmota marmota
AAACTGTGGCATTTGGCGGCCCGTGCAGGGAACGCCTGAAGCTCGGAGGTAAGTGAAATTGCTCCCCCCTGAGGGAAGGCGAGAGAATGGGTGACCATTTCAAAAAACAACGTGTTCTTGTTTTGATTTGTTTCAAGCTGCCTATCCTTAGAACTCTCTCAGGCAAACTGGAAAAAATGGTTGGCTTAAGGTTTGAAGTTGTTTATCCTTGAGGAAGAGATAGAAATAGACCACAAATGCACATGTCAAGAAAATAGGAAAATTGATACAATGTTATTTTGTTCCGTTTTTGTTTCATTCTGTTTCGGTTTTGTTTTGTGTTATCTTGTTGGGTTGCGTTATCTTTATAGTAGATTAGAAATTAGTAAAAAAACAAACTGAAAGAGTGTTAAGTAAATTGTTAGAGGTCCAGACTATGGTAGAAAACATGTTAGATCAAGCAAAAGAGAAAGTCTCTCGAGCTAGTCAGATAGAGGAAAAAAAAATTAAAGGAAGAAAGCTTAGAGGAGAAACAGCTATCAGGGGGCAAGCTACAACAGGAGGCTGCTACTAACTCTGTTCTATTACCAGAGGGCGTAATTCAACCAACAGCTCCACCTATGGAAGCAGCTGAGTGGCCCTCAACCCCCCTAGTTGATAGATGGAATCCTGAGACAAGACCTCAAAGATTAGAATGCCGTGTACTTGAGCAGGCAGGAGGGCAGCGAATTCACCATGCTTTAGATTTCAAAACAGTGAAGCAGTTAAAGGAGGCTGTAACAACCTATGGTCCCCAAGCACCCTTAACTGTAAGCATGGTTGAATCCATTATCAACTTGGACATGATGCCAGCAGACTGGGCTAGCATGTGTAAATCTGTGCTAAATGGAGGACAATATTTGTTATGGAAGGTTGCCAATGAGGAATTTTGCATGGAGACAGCTAGGTGAAATGCAGTAGCTGGTTACTCTCGAAGAAATCTAGATATGTTGTTAGGAAAAGGACCTTATGAGGGTCAATGGCAACAAATTGAATATGATCCTGCTATATATTCACAAATTGCTGCAGATGCAGTTAGGGCATGGAAGACTTTACAAGGACATGAAGATTTACAAGGTCAATTATCTAAGGTAATACAGGGAGCTAATGAACCTTACACTGAATTTGTAGATAGGCTTATTCAAACAGCTACTAGAGTTCTTGGGGATACAGAACAAGCAATGCGATTAATGAAACAACTGGCTTATGAGCAAGCAAATCGTTGGTGCAGAGAGGTCATTAGACCATGGAAACATGGAGATTTAAACACATATATTAAATTATGTAGAGACATTAATGAACAAGGGCCAATCTTGCAAGCTGCAGTACAACAGGCTTTAGATGCCAGGCCAAAAACATGCGACAATTGTGAACAAACAGGACATTTTAAAAGAAATTGCCCCATAGGAGGAGGGTTTAACAAAGCTAGGTATCAAAGGAGTAGAATACCGAGTATTTGACCACGATGCCATAGAGGGAGACATTGGGCTAATGAATGCTGTTCTCAAACCACCATAGAGGGTACTCCATTATCAAAAAACGGACAAGGACCAGGTGTTTACCCACGGTATCATGGAGAAAGGCATCGGGCTCCATTGCCAAAAAAACGGACAGGAGGGCCCAATGCTTCGGGGCACAAATATACAGGGCACTTGAGGAACCCAGAAACACCATGGAGGAACCCAGCAACACCATAAGGGTAGTGCCCAGGACACATTATCCATCAAATCTCTCATCAGACGAACCAGAGGGAGCGCAGGGTTGGACATCTGTGCCTCTGCCATAGCAGTACTAACTCCAGAGATGGGAGTTCAAATCATTCCCACAGGAGTAAAAGTACCTCCTCCCCAAGGAACAGTAGGCTTATTGTTAGGACGCAGTTCTTCTACTCTAAAAGGTCTTATGATAAGTCCTGGGGTAATTGATCCCGATTATGAAGATGAAATAAAAATTATAGCTAGTTCTCCAAAGGGTATATCAGTAATTTCCCCAGGAAATAGAATAGCACAGTTATTAATAATACCCAGCCTACATGATAAATTTTCCAGTAGTACTATAGAAAGAGGTTCCAGGGGATTAGGCTCCACAGGTGTAGATTGGGCTATTCTGTCTTTAAATTTAGATTCTCGCCCCATGCTAAAACTAAATATTCAAGGACATGAATTTAATGGTCTACTGGATACAGGTACAGACCTTAGCATCATCTCTCGTCAAGAATGGCCAAAACATTGGCCATTACAACAAGCCATTCAAATGCTTTGAGGCCTAGGAGTGGCGACTAATCCCCATAGAATTGCAATGGTATTAGATTGGAAGGATCCTGAAGGATGTGAAGGAACTATACAGCCATATGTATTGGATCATCTTCCTATAAATTTATGGGGTGAGATGTCCTAGATCAATTAGGTTTGACATTAACAAATAACATCAATCCAAATGCGCCCACTATTAGGACTAGACAAGGTTTTAGGAAAGAAAAAAGATTAGGAGAACAAGAACAAGGTATAGCAGCAACAATTCAGATAGATCAAGGAATAAATAGACATGGATTGGGTTTTCAGAAGGGGTCAATCAGACAATAAAAATTACTTGGAAATCAGAAACACCAGTATGGGTTCCTCAGTCGCCCCTGACTAAAGAAAAGATACAAGAAGCCCATGACTTGGTCAAACAACAATTAGCGGAGGGACATATACAACCTTCTGTATCTCCCTATAATACTCCCATTTTTGTCATTAAAAAGAAATCTGGTAAATGGAGATTATTGCAAGATTTAAGAGCCATTAATAATGAGATGGTTATTATGGGACCTGCTCTATCAGAGATTCATCAAATGTCTGCTTTGACAAAAACCTGGTACGTTTTAGCTATAGATATTGAAGATTGTTTCTTTTCAATTCCAGTTCATCCTGAGGATAGTCCACGTTTTGCATTTACTATCCCTGACCTGAATCATGAAGGTCCTTATCAGAGATATGATTGGAAAGTACTCCCTCAAGGGATGGCTAACAGCCCAACTATGTGTCAAATTTATGTTAACAAAGCAATCCAGCCACTT
>NW_026010513.1:0-3076 GCF_001458135.2 Marmota marmota marmota
CCAAAAAAAAAAAAAAAAAGATATAATCCTTGTATGTTTTGAATCTATTATGCTAATTACTCTTCACTTGTAAATTAATTTGCTAGTCAAAGTCCCCCAAAGAAATGTAGTAGAAGGAAATTGAGAGGTAAAGAGAAAAATGGTTTCATCTTTCACTTCCTGGGAATTAAAATAGCAAAATAAACTTCACAGAAGAATAACAGTGAGAAAACAGTGAAGAGTGCTTCCAGTCAGCTTAGATATATCAGAAAATACAGGTATCATCAAACCTTGGGTCTACCCATATCTTCTGTTAATTTAAGTAAAGAAAACTTTCCCTTACTCTTAAATCTCTGTAGACTAAAACTCTCTTTGATAACTGTAATTTCAAATTCTAATGAATCTTGATTTTTATCTGTTGCTTCTTCTAACATTATTATGCAGTGCTGTGACTCTTTATTGGAATTTCTCTTTTATTACCTGTCACAGCTGTCACACAGATCACACAGTCTAATTCCCAACTCGAAATAATCAGGAGCTTCTTTTTGGAGTTGTGATTATCTGAATCACCTCTGGTGACCATTATAGATGCTTGGATTTATATCCACAGTCTTGTCTATTTGGTTTTCATCCAATTAAGTGTGCTCATTTTTTGGTATTGTCATGATGCTGTCAGTTACATAAAATAGTTTCGTGTGCAGTGGTTGATATTGTACAGGCAGAGTATTGCTTTTCTTGTTATGTGAATGAATTTCATGACAAACTTGATTTTGTTATGTTTTTAATTGCTCTGGTTGCTTTCAGCAACATCTGCCTTCAAAACTGCAAGCCACAGAAGAGCATCTTTTCATGATGAAAATTTGGCTAGGGTATTCTGCACCAGGCAGCATGATTATTTTATAGTGCTCTTGTAAAATACATTTGTGTAATTTGGGTTATTGGTGAATTTATAGTTCTTGTAAATCACTGCTTCCAGGGACCTAGACTAGTTCTGGAACCTCTATTTGTTGGCTCTGTGATTTTAAAGTATTCACTTAGCCTTTCTGTGTTTGTTTTCTCATCTGGAAGATACAGACAAAAATGCCTCACATATTTGTTGGTCTTAAAACCCTAATTGATTTTCTCTGGCAATGGAAAAGTGTTTCATGCAATCTGTTTCCCTGAAAAAGAGTGAGGAAAAAATTGACTGATGTATACAACGTTCATCAACTTTTTGTTTGTCTTTCAATATCACAAATGATAATATATTAGCCAGCAGTAACATTAGGGATTTTAAGAGGAACAAGAACAGAGCCCATAACCCAGTCTTATTTATTGCTGTCATAAAACAAGATGAGAAAATCCCCATGATTCCAAGTATTTGGGCAAAGTTTCCAGTGACAACTGGCTTCTTCTTTAAGGATATGAAAAGCACTCTTACTCAATTCAAGGCTACTAGGCAAATGACCAAATAGTATTTTGTACATAGTATAATACTGACTGATGCTGAAATTTAAGGAAAGAAATGCAGTTATGTATCCATTGGATTTCTTGGAAATGCAAATACCATAAAGAGAATGTTCACTTATATGGCTCTCAAAACACAAGAAATTTGCTTTCCATTGATTTTATCTTATAAATGAGCAAGAATGCTTGGCATAAATAAATAAAGTTAAACAGAAAGTTTTCTGGAACTGGTACTTTGTAAACCCATTACTCTGCTATGTAATATTGGGATCCAGGAATGGAAAACTCAGCTTGCAACTCAAGTTAAAAGGCAGAATTTGTTCAAGAGTGTTTCATTCAAAGAAACAAATAGAATAGTGTGAGATGATACATAATTTGTAATTGATGACTTGGTATTTCAGCAAAGAGATTTTTTTATAGCTCCTATATAGAAAAAAAAATAACCGAGGATTCAACACCTTCAAAATTTGACTTTAAGCCTCATTTGGCTCCACTGTGTATACTCTAATCACTGTTCCCCAAACATCTTCATCTCTGAAAAACTGAGCTCTCTCATTCACTTCTCTTATTTATTCATGTATTATTATTTTCTCCATTTTACTCTATAATATTTAGAATTATTTGAGTATGTGTCTGTTTGGGGTCCAAGGCAGATACAACATCTTAAATCTTTTTATAGTTCCAAATTCTCAGCAGAATGTTTGACTCACAGTCAGTGCTTAATAAACATTTGATACTTGTTTGTCCATTTAATTAAGGCAGACATTAATTTTGAAAAGGTATTAATCTCTTGGTGGAGGAAAGTACACAATTACCTAAGGAGGTTAGAATTTCTCTTTCAGAAATGAGGAGCCATGATAGGATTGTTTTGTTTTGTTTGGGATAGGGTCTTGCAATGTGACCCAGGCTTGTCTAAAATTCCTGGGCTCAAGTCATCCTATCCTTCTCCGTCTCTTCTGAATATCTGAAACTACAGGCACACCCCATCATGCCAGGCTCACAATAAGTTTTTGAGCAGAGGAATGAAGAAAGCTTTATTCATTTATTTATTTTGGTACTGGAGGTTGAACCCAAGAGTGCTCAACCACTGAGCTACAGTCCCAGCCCTTTTTTATTTTTCATTTTAAGACAGCATCTCTCTAAATTGTTGAGGCTGGCCTCCAACTTGTGATCCTTCTGCCTCAGCCTCTAGATTCACTGGAATTACAGACTTGTGCCACCACTTGGCCCGGAAGCATTTTTTGTAGGAAGATGATTTTAGTATCCACTGGCAACCACTGACACAGAGGGAAAGGGTAGAGGAGATGGCAATATTCATGTATACTTTGTGTTTTCAGTGATGGGTTTAGATCCAGGGCCTCATGCATGTTAGGAAAGCACTCTACTACTGAGCTACGTCTCCAGCAACTCATGTATATGTTTAAGTTGCTAAAGTTATTAATGGCCCCAAGGTATTTTTGTTCTTATTTTCAAGGTTGCACTATGGTACACATTATCTTTGATACACATTATCTCTTTCTTGAGACTCTTTTTTGTTCATTCCCTATTTGTAATAGTATCCTCAATCCTCTTTATCTTTTTGTTTATGTTTATATTGCATTAATTTCCTTTCAAAATATGAAAAGTTTCCCTCTTTGAGGAATAAATTATA
>NW_026010514.1:0-3076 GCF_001458135.2 Marmota marmota marmota
AAAAGAAATTCAAAGGAACAGAAGGCACCAATTTCCCAGTGCTTGCACTGGGATAATGAAACTTTCCAAGGAATTCTCGGTTACCTGACCAGCATATGCCCACTGGCTAGGTTTTGGTCTTCAGACTCACTTCTTGGTACTTGAGCTATTTTGGCTATTAATGTCATTTGCAGCTGCCATTTACTCAGAGATTCTAATGAAACAGGCACTGGGCTGAGCACCTATGTGCATATTTCAATTTGATCCTCTTCATATGCATCCTTACATAAGCAGTTTGCCTACATAGTGAATACTTATTCTACATTTTTCCATTTTATAGGACAGGAAACTAAATATCAAAGAGGCTTAGTAACCACCAAATTTCACAAAACTTTTGAGTGGAGGTTTATAAAAGTTTTATTTGAAACTATGCATTTGTTCAGAGAGCAGCATGAAAATCAGATTCTTTTTTATTCATTTCTTTTTTTAAAAATAAGTGACAGCAGAATGCATTACAATTCTTATTACACATACACAGCACAACATATCTCTGGTTGTATATAAAGTATATTGACACCAGTTCACATCTTCATACGTGTACTTTGTCTATCACATTCCACCATACTTGCTAATCCCCTGCTCCCTCTTTTTCCCTCCCACCCTTCTGCCCTATCTAGAGTTCATCTATTCCTCACATGCTCCCCCTCCCTACCCCACTATGAGTCAGCCTCCGTATATTAGAGAAAACATTTAACATTGTTTTTTGGAATTGGCTAACTTCACTTAGCATTATTTTCTCCAACGCCATCTATTTACCTGCAAATGCCATCATTTTATTCTCTTTCATTGCTGAGTAATATACCATTGTGTATATATGCCACATTTTTTTTATCCATTAATTCACTGAAGGGCATCTAGATTGGCTCCACAGTTTAGCTATTGTGAATTGTGCTGCTATAAACATTGATGTGGCTGTGTCCCTATGGTGTGCTTTTTTAAAGTCATTTGGGTCTAGGGTATATAAAGAACTCAAAAAGCTAAGCACCAAAAAAACCAAACAACCCATTCAACCAATGGGCCAAGCACCTGAACAGACACTTCTCAGAGGAGGATATACAATCAATCAACAAATATATGAAAAAATGCTCATCATCTCTAGCAATTAGAGAAATGCAAATCAAAACCACTCTAAGATATCATCTCACTCCAGTCAGAATGGCAGCCATTATGAAGAGAAACAATAATAAGTGTTGGCGAGGGTGTGGGGAAAAAGGTACACTCATACATTGCTGGTGGGATTGCAAATTGGTGCAGCCAATATGAAAAGCAGTATGGAGATTCCTTGGAAATCTGGGAATGGAAAGTCAGACTTTTGAAAAGAGTAAGGCTCCAGGAGAAGAAATCTGAGAGCAGGTCCAGGGTAGTTACTATTAAGGTGACATGGAGCTCAGGGCTCCCCCTTCCCCCTCAAGGTGGTTACACATCAGCTGTACAAAAAAAGTGCCAACCTCGTGGGCCTGCAGCCATCAACTCAAACTAGCCTGGTATTTGTAAAAAGTCAGCCTTCCCCCTTCTTCCAACTTCTGACATCAGCTTTTCCGAAAGCTGGGGTGAAGCAGGGTCACATTCTGCTATGGTACAGATACAAGAGCACCATGTAGAAATGCAAAGTCTCTGCTGCGTCTAGAGCAGTCAGGAGGAAGCTGAGGAAGTCGCTGCAGTGGGACTTGGCAGCCCACTACCTTCTTTGGCCATGTGGCTACCTTGGCCCAGAAACTGGTTGGTTTATGAAAAGCCTGCTCTTCCTGTGTGCATTGTCCAAAAGGACAAGAGAGGCTTCTGCAAGATTTAAGTACTCTACCAACTGAGCTATATCCCCAGCCCAATACATGTATTTTGATGGCTAAAGAATATACTGAAGCCATGCAAGTTTTAAGGAAAATGGATCTCAAAATATTGCATGCAGTCAGGCAATTGGCTTGTCTTTGCCAGATGAACTGTAAACTTGCTGACGGGGTCCTGTCCTTAGTCTTTCTATCAACTTGCTGCATAATTTGTGCAATTGTCTTCAACTTCATAAGAAGATGAAGTATAGTTTTTCAACTTTGAAAAATCTCATTGAGCTATTGTGAGAATTCATTGAGTAAATTATATAAAGCATCAGGGGCACAGTAGTCATAGATGTGATAATTATTATCATCATAATTAACTGTGTTGATCTCATAATGAATAATCAGAAATAGTAACAAATACTACCACTTTATAAAGTAATAACAAATAAAAATTCTTAACAGTGATGATGATAATAAATATTCATGGAACAAAAGAACCAGCTAGAATTCAGGGACAAGAGGCAAGTGAGAGGCATTTGAAGGAGAAGAAAAAAGCACTTTGTAGAGCAACTGTTATGAACATGACCTTGAGACATGATGGTGAATGAATACTTGCTAGTGTTTTTATAATTGCACAAGAACTCTACAAATATATACATACTGATATTTTAAAAATGTAATCAATTTCAATAAATCAATTCCCCTTGACCACAAGAGATCAATTCCCAGTTCCTATCCCTTCCCAAGTTTTAACATCTGAAGTTTGGTGACTATCTTCATAGTTTATACACATATATAAAATATTTGTTGTGTAAGTTTTAACATATGTGATGTTATACCATAAACATCATTCAACAGTTCACTTTTAAATGCAATTTTTACCTATAAAATATTTTTACTGCAGTACACAAGTTCAATTTATGTATGTGAGAGAATATGATATAATTTAATTAAATATTTGACTAAGCATATGCATATTTAGCATATGGTTATCCTAACAATGCTGAAATAAATCCTTTTTCTCCATGAGAGACTGCACGTATGTCTGGTTACCTAGAAGTAAAATTGCTTAGTCAAATTGTATATGCATATTTACTGACAACTGTCCCTTATAAGGCTCTAATAATTTCCATTCAAAACAGTGCAAAAATATATTTGTAATGCTATATTTTTACCAATGTTTTACAGTTGATTTTTCGAATTTTCTTTTGTGTTGGTCACTATTCAGTTAGAAAAATAGAAATGGTATCAATTATGTTAATAGA
>NW_026010515.1:0-3076 GCF_001458135.2 Marmota marmota marmota
AAGCCCTTAACTACCCCCAAGTACTCCTGTCTATTCTCTTGTTAATATCTGCCTGCATTTGAGCAACCCCCCAAAGAAGCTAACATATACTAACCTCCATACCATCAAATCGCCCGACCTCAACATAAAATCCTAAGTTCAAACCTCAGTTCTCTATATGCCATCAAAATCTGTAGGCCTTTAATGAAATTAATGAATTTACCTTAAATCACAATTAAATCCAGCATCTCTAAACATTGTCTCCCAACACAAAGGAGAGATATTGGAACTATAAAAACCAAAACAAATTTAAAGAAGAAAACAGAAACACAGCAGTCAAACAGAGTTGGAAAGTAACGTGAGCACCATGAAAAAACAAGGGAAAAAAGGATTACAAACAATGCAGGACAACTTAAATTCACAGGAGAACCTAGAGGCATCAGAAAAATGGACAGAGAAAGAACTCAAGGCATACCTAACTCAGATGGAATGGAATCTTAGAGAAGACTTTAGACAGTAAGTCCAAACAATGAAAGTATACTTTGAAAACGAATTACATAAGCAAATTCAAATGGCAAAGAATGAGCTCTACCAGGAGATAGAGATTTTTTTAAAAAATCAAACAGTAATCCTAGAAATGCAGGAAACCATAAGCCAAATTAAAAACTCAAATGAGAATATTACAAATAGACTAGATCAAATAGAAGTCAGAACATCAGACAATGAAGACAAAGTTTATCAACTTGAAAAGAATATAGTCAACACAGAAAGGATCCTAAGAAATCACGAGCAATCTATCCAAGAGATATGGGATGTCATTAAAAAACCAAACTTGAGAGTCATTGGGATAGAAGAAGGTGTAGAGGTTAAAAACCAAAGGAATGAACAATCTATTGAATGAAATACTCCTAGAAAACTTCCCAGATATGAAAGATGGAATGGATTGCCAAATCCTGTAAGCCTACAGGACCCCAAACATATAAAACCGTAATAGACCAACTCCAAGACACATAATTATGAAGATATCCAACATACAGAACAAGGAGAGAATATTAAAAGCTACAAGAGAAAGGAGGCAGATTACATTCAGGGGTAAAACAATTAGGTTAACGGCTGATTTTTCATCACAGACGTTGAAAACGAGAAGATCTTGGAACAACGTATTTCAAACGCTGAAAAATAATGGATTCCAACCAATACTGTATCCAGCAAAATTAAGCATCAGATTTGACAATGAAATTAAAATATTTCACGATAAACAAAAGTTAAAAGAATTCGCAGCCAGAAAACCAGCACTGCAAGGCATTTTGAGCAAAACACTACAAGAAGAGGAATGAAAAACAGCACCCAAAACTAACAGTGGGAGGTAACTCAGTAAAGGGAAGAAAAAAATAACCAAAAAGGAAAAACTAGCCAAATTAAAATAAATAAATAAATAAGCATGACTGGAAGTACAAACCATATATCAATAGTAACCTTAAACGTTAATGGCTTAAATTCACCAATCAAGAGACATAGGCTAGTAACCTAGATTGATAAAACAAATCCAACAATATGATGCCTTCAGGAGACTCATATGATAGGAAAAGACATACACAGGCTGAAGGTGAAAGGTTGGGAAAAATCATACCACTCACATGGTCCTCGGAAGCAAGCAGGAGTGGCCATACTCATATCGAATAAAATCAACTTCAAACCTAAGTTAATCAAAAGGGATAAAGAAGGACACTATATACTGTTAAAAGGAACCATTCACCAACAAGACATAACAATTATCAATATGTATGCACCAAACAATGGTGCTGCAACGTTCATAAAACAAACTGTCCTCAAGTTCAACAATGAAATAGACCACAACACAATAATTATGGGTAACTTCAACACACCGCTCTCTCCATTGGACAGATCCTCCAGACAAAAGCTGAATAAAAAACTATAGAACTCAATAACACAATCAATAACCTAGACTTAACCAACATATGTAGAATATATCAACCATCATCAAGTGGATACATGTTCTTCTCAGCAGCACATGGATCCTTCTCAAAGATAGACCATATATTATGCCATAGGGCAACTCTTAGTAAATATAAAAGTGTGGAGATAATACCATGCATCTTACCTGATCATAACGGAATGAAACTGGAAATCAATGATAAAAGAAGGAAGGAAAAATCCTGCATCACCTGGAAAATGAACAATATGTTACTAAATGATCAATGGGTTACAGAAGACACAAAGGAGGAAATCAAAAAATTCTTAGAGATAAATGAAAATACAGACACAACATATCGGAATCTATGGGACACAATGAAAGCAGTTTTAAGAGGGAAATTCATTGGCTGGAGTTTATTCCTCAAAAAAAGAAAAACCCAACAAATAAATGAACTCACACTTCATCTCAAAACCCTAGAAGAGGAAGAGCAAAACAACAGCAAAGGTAGTAGAAGGCAAGAAATAATTAAAATCAGAGCGGAAATCAAAACAAAAAAAAAAACATTGAAAAAATTGATAAAACTAAAAGTTGGTTCTTTGAAGAAATAAATAAGATCAACAGACCCTTAGCCATGCTAACGAAGAGGAGAGAGAACTCAAATTACTAACATGCGGGATGAAAAAGGCAATATCACAACGGACACTACAGAAATACAGAAGATAATTAGGAATTATTTTGAAACCTTATATTCCAATAAAATAGAAGATAGTGAAGATATCGATAAATTTCTTAAGTCATATGATTTAGCCAGATTGAGTCAGGAAGATACACACAATTTAAACAGACCAATAACAAAGGAGGAAATAGAAGAAGCTATCAAAAGACTACCAATCAAAAAAAAAAAAAAAGACTACCAATCAAGAAAAGCCCTGGAACGGATGGATATACAGCAGAGTTTTACAAAACCTTCAAAGAAGAAATAATACCAATATTTTCCAAGTTATTTCAGGAAATAGAAAAAGAAGGAGTTCTTCCAAATTCATTCTATGAGGCCAACATCACCCGGATCCCAAAACCAGACAATGACACTTCAAAGAAAGAAAACTACAGACCAATATCTCTAATGAACTTAGATGCAAAAATCCTCAATAAAATCCTGGT
>NW_026010516.1:0-3075 GCF_001458135.2 Marmota marmota marmota
TAAATATTGTCCTTTTGCCATTTTTTTTTAATATTTATTTTTTAGTTTTCGGCGGACACAACATCTTTGTATGTGGTGCTGAGGATCGAACCCGGGCCTGCGCACGCATGCCAGGCGAGCGCGCTACCGCTTGAGCCACATCTCCAGCCCCCCATTTCCTTTTTCTTTTCTCATGGTGAGAACACTGAAGGTCTACCTTCTTGGTTTTTATCCCCCCTGTTCCCCAGTTACTGGGGATTGATCCCAGGATGCTCTACCTCTGAGCCATATCCCTTTAAAATTTTTATTTATGTATTGTGTTACTGGGGATCAAGCCAGGGGTGGGGGGCATTTTACCACTAAGATGTACCCACCCCCCTTTTTGGTATTACTGAGACACATCCTCAGCCCTTTTTATGCTTTATTTAGAGACAAGGTCTTGCTAAGTTAATTAGGGCCTCACTAAGTTGCTGAGGCTGGCTTTGAACTCATGATCCTCCTGTCTCAACCTCTGTGCTGCTGGGATTATAGGTGTGCACCACCACACAGGCCCCTTTTATTTTTATTTTGAGACAGGGTCTTGCTAAGTTTCCGAGGCTGGCCTCAAATTTAGGATGCTCCTGACTAAACCTCCCAAATTGCTGATATTACAGGATTATGCCACCACACCTGGAAAGATCTACCTTTTAAAGAAATTTCAAGTATAAAATCCAGTGTTGCTTAATCGTTTTTCCAACAATGAAAATGAAACAGGAAAATGGAAGTTGATGGTCGTGGAGTCTACTGATGATGAGTTGCAGATCAGACTAGTTTAGGAGAAGGGACAGATTTCATCCTGCTGAAGTTAGCAGAGGCTCTTGAAGCACTGAGTATTTTCTGGATCATATTGATGGTTTTTGCTTTGAAGCTCATAGATTCTCGATAAAAGTTTCATAATTGAAATGGACATAAAGCTGTTCCATGTAAAAGAAAAGCTGCTAATTTAATATGAAATGAACTTACTTTTAAGCTAAGGAGAAAACATAAAATGCCATTCAAATAATAAATAATATAATAGGTAAAATAGATACTTTATAGTAATCATTAGAGAGCAACAATAAAAGAGCTGGGCACAATGTCCCATGATTGTAATCCCAGCTACTCAGGAGGCTTTAGCAGAAGGATTGCAAGTTCAAAGCCATTCTGGGAACTTAGTGAGACCTTGTCTCAAGATGAAATAAAGAAGGGCTGGGTATGTAGTGGAAGGGCATTTGTGTGGGGCTCGGGGGTCCAGTCCCAGTACTGCCAAAAAAGACCAGAAAAAGAAAGAAAAAAAGAAAAGTGAGATTGAAGAGGGAAAAATTTAGGTGCATCATAGATATTCTGTTAAGCACTGTTATGCAGTTGATGAAACTGGATTGGGCAAAACTTAACATCAGCAAATTCAATAAAGGATAAATGTAAAGATCCTTGATTTGTAGATAAAAATCAGCTCAGAAGTATCAAGCAGGAGAGGTTGACCACATAAGGTTCAAATAGGTCTTTATTTGGGTCAACTGTCAGTGACTGATTGGAAACTGTGTTAAGAAGAAATCTGAGGATACCTCTGGATTCCAGGGAACACTATACCACATTGATTAACATTCCTGGCATAGAAGGATGGCAATACTATACAATAAATGGTATTTCATAAAATTAACTATGATGTTGATTTAATAGACTGATGTTCTGAATGTGTCAACAGAATAACATTGCCTCTATGTTAGAGGAAGTATAGTGAATGTCAGGATGAAGGAGGCCACACACAAGGAGTTCTATGTTCCCTACTGGGTATTGCATTTTATGGAAGGACATTGCAGCCTCCTTGGAGTACACTGGAAAAGGGTGCCAGGGATGGTGAAGAGATGAAAGGTAATGTTAAATAAAGAATGAAGCCTGGCATAGTGTCACATGCTTGTAATCCCAGTAACTTGGGAGGCTGAGATAGGAGGATCACAAGTTAGAGGCCAGCTAAAGGACCCATGAGTTAGCTCCACAGTAAAAAAAAAAAAAGGAAAATTCCAGAAATAAAGTTACAATTTTAAGTAACGTTTATCTTATTATTTATTTAGATTTTGGGTACCAGGGATTCAACCCAGGGGCACTCAACCACTGTGCCACATCCCCAGCCCTCTTTTGTATTTTATTTAGAGAGAGGGTCTCACTGAGTTGCTTAGTGCCTCACTTTTGCTGAAGCTGGCTTTGAACTGGTGATCCCTGTATCAGCCTCCTGAGCCACTGGAATTACAGGCATGCGCCACTGCCCCCGGCTAAATAAATATTTTCCTAATTGTTCTATTTTATTATTGCTGTTGTTATTCTCTTACTGTGCCTTTTATGAATCAAACTGTACCGTAGGCATGTACATATAGGAAGAAACAGAATGTACAGGGTACTACCATCTGCAGTTTTGACCATCCACTGGGGATCTTGGAACTAAGAGATCTTAGTCCCCAGGGGACAACCATTATCAGGGACAGTCTGGAATGAATGCAATTCACAGAGCACTTACTGCCTTGAAATAAACTGTAATGGTCACGTTGAAGAAGAATTAGGTTCACTCAGAATGAGTTGAAGTTGTAAGAAAGCAGATTTTCACTTAATGCGAAGGAAGGGCTCCTTAAAAATTCAAGTATTTTGAAAATGGAACATGTTCCCATGAATAGTGAGCCCCCTGCTGGTGGACGTGTTTTGACAGAGTCTAGATGGCTGGACTTGCCAATTTTGTAGGGATAAGCTGGGATGAAAGGATGTCTAAGGGTCCTCTGGGTTGAAGGTTCTCCGACAGTTTTAAGACACAGGAGATGACAGGAATTGAGAGTAAAAGGGCTGACTCGATGTGAACTTCCATCCAGGTGTGCCTGCCTCTCACCTGGCAGATTTACCACAGGTCTCAGTTCTTACCATTCAGGGGCCCAGTGGCCTCTGCACTTCTCTATTACCTGAAGATCCTGTTGGGACAGTCTGCTTCCACCAGTGGCAGGCTTGCTTATCCCAGTCACCACAGGTTTTAGACTCCTTGGGTGTCTCACTCCCCCCCCCCACCCGCGCTGCCCTACCTCTGCCTCTAGCTCCTTC
>NW_026010517.1:0-3075 GCF_001458135.2 Marmota marmota marmota
CATGTTATTATTTGTAGTAATGATAAGGTTAAGTCATCACAGCACTTAAGTAAAAGATTCTGTGATCTGATGGTACAGATTTCCTATTTTTGTAACAAGACTTTTTATTTTTCTTGTGTAACTATATGCTGACATCTATAGAGGAATGATTAATCTGATTTCCATTTCCCCAGAACCTATACCTTGTTTAGCACAAAAGGGGACATAAAAAGGGAAAAGTCTCTGTTAAATATTAAAGAGACCCTTTTCTGGTCCACAGTACTTGGCCTACTCAGTGTGTATCCAGTGTTCTTGTATTTCCCTTCCTGCCCTTTCATCTCTTTTAAGAATGTGCCACAGAACTAGAGACAGGTCACAATAGCTATTGTCTGTGTCTGTGCCATGGTCACCTGGGCCCTATGATTCCATTTAGGTGCATTGACATTTATTGGGCAAATTTATTCTGTGAGCATGTACAAATATGCAAAAACAAATCCCATAAATATGTACAACTGTAATTCACCGATAAAAAAAAATTTTGGCAGAGATTTTCATGCAATAAAATAAGAAAAATATACATAAATATTAGTGGCCAGGTGAGCCTTAGGTCTTGGGGTGAGACCTATATTGGAGTTTTGCATCATTCCGAAGATTCAGTAACTTTGATAGTTGTATTTATCCACAAATTCACTGTTTAATTGTTGAATTCTTCACTTTTTGAACAGAACCCATGATGATTAAATACGTATTAGTTTCCAAACTTAGATATGTAGCATGAGTGTTTTGGAGATGAGTGTTATTCTTCATACTGAGAAAAGAAGTGTGGAGAAAGTTACCCTCATTCTTCATATAGTAGCAGTTCAGTGATGAGGGACTGAGTGTTGACTCTCTACCTCCCATCCCATGGCAACATCCCTCGTATTGGAGCCAAATGGGAATATTATCACCCACGCAGGATGAAATTTCTTTTTGATTTATCTTGGAAGAATTGTTACTAGATGGAAGTCAGGAATTTAAAAAAAATAGACCCAGACAGGTATGATCAATTCATTTTCAGTGATGGTACCAAGAAAATTCAATGAAGAAAAGACATTTTCTCCTTTGCATTTAATGCTTCTGGAACAATTGAATAAATGTGTAGGAAAAATGAACTTCAAACCTTACTTTAAAACACATATAAATTTAAACTGACATGGATTAAAAAATACAATAATAAATTTTAAAGAGTAAAAGACAAGAATATTTTTGTGGAATATACTAAGATTTTATTCACAGTTGTATAATGTGGGGGTTCATTTTGATGTAGTTACACAAGCACAGGATATAGCTTGTTCCAATACTTCCCCTTATCTCCCCTCTTCCCTTCCTATACTTCTCCTTCAGCTATTGGTTCTTCTTCCAACTGCTTATAGTTGTTTTTGAAATTTCATGCAATATGGATATACATCAAGGTGAACTTCACAGTGGTATATTCATATATGGACATAAGAAAGTTTGGTCAGGTTCATTCCACTGTTCTTCCCTTTCCTATCCTTCCTCCCTCCCCCTCAACCCCCTTCTCTGATTCCACCTACCTCTCTTCCCTTTTCATGGGGAATTCAGGAGTATTTTTGATGGTGCATATTAAGAATAAGGGTATGCATTGTATAATGACTGATAATTTGGAGGGGTAACAACTGTAGGTGATTAATAGTAAAAGCGAGTATATATCTATGCTTGGAATTCAATTATCCTCCATTCACATTGTTTGGGGAAATTCTAACTTGAGTAATAAGGAAAAAGACACAGAATTTTGAAAGAATTATCCTAAGAATAAAAAGGACAAGTTAAATGACGTCCTTCCCTTGGGTCATGCTGTGTGTCTTCTACCCCATCTGAAGTAGAGGTATGCACTTCACAGAGATATTGGAATCCAGGTGTTGATATAAGCTAGTGCATTTCAAAAGTATAAAAAGCCTTGAGTGGTCTTAATAGCAGATGAACTACTGAGTTTATAGGAAGTTAACAAAAATAAACTAAAATTAAAAATAAAATTAAGAAGAAATAAAATAATTAAAAAGCATTTCTTCAAAGTTCATTAATTTTTGATCCTTGACCGGTACAGTGCCACACTAAGATCATATTTGGTCAGCAACATCATAAGATTATGTGCATTTAACCAAACACTATTTATGTAAAGTTGAAGTTCATTACCATCAGAGATAAGACTTTTATATTAAATACTTCTTAAAAGACTATCAAAATTTGAGTGAGTACTTGAATAAAGGAAGTAAATCAGAAACCTAACAAAGAAGAGTTACTGGCACATAACTATGTATTCTGATTTCCAAATGTTAACTCTAATAGCATTATACTAATGCAGTCTAACTCTTGTAGATTTTGTAATATTGTGCATTTCAAGTACATAGATACTGCACTTTGGTTTAAGGTAAGAATAAGGTAAATTTCAATGCTTCTTAAATTACTTTACAATGATGTTGGTTTCTGTTTGTTTTTCTGGAAGTGGGAACTGTTACTTTTTCTCTATCATCTTCTCAAAAGAATAGGTCATATTGCAAGGTGAGCTTGGAGTTGTTATCACTGATGTTCTTGGTTTTCAGGGTTCAACTTAAGTCTCTCCAAAGTAGGTGTGCAAACAAGAAAGTGAATAACACAGAAACCATGAATTGGGATAGTTGAAAGTTTGGGTTTGTCCCAACTGAGAAACATTACTGAGGGTTTACAGAACTGAAGTGTGAACACTTAAATTGTGAATATGTGAGTTCAAAATATATACGGAGTACTGGGTGCCTGTTAACTTACTTCTTTTTTTCACCAACAATTTTACATTTTTTTTCCTTTTTGCAAAAGATGCCCAAGCAATACAGAACCACAAAATTTAACACAGATATCAGAATTCCATCTCATAGGACTCTCAGAGGATCCAGACCTGCAGCCTGTCCTCTTTGGACTGTTCCTAGCCATGTACCTGGTCACAGTGCTTGGGAACCTGCTCAAATAATTTCCTAGCTTATGTGTTATTCTTGAAATGCTTTAAAATATTTTTAAATCACATTAAGTAGCAGTTTTTGGTCTCATTTATAATATTTACTCATG
>NW_026010518.1:0-3073 GCF_001458135.2 Marmota marmota marmota
GTTACAATTTGTTGTAGATTACAGTTTGTTGTCTCAGTCCAGGTAAAGTAGTGTCTCAATAGATTAACTCACAGTCCAGGTAAATCACAGTCCAGGTAAGTTCTGCTGGCAGCTAGCTTAAATCACAGTCCAGGTAAGTTCTGCAGGCAGCTAGCTTGATATGAAGTCTCGTCCGGTTCTCAGCAACACTGGAAATTCTTCCACCCTCGTCCTCACCGGCACTGGGATGAAGGCAGGAACTCCAGATGGCTAAAGAAAATCCTGTAGTATTCCACGAAGAAAACAACCTTCTGAACAATTTAGTACATTATCTCAAGGTTTTTTACATTTGAAATAAGCCTCAATATAGTGCTCATTAGTCATTAGCTTCCAGGTGTGGGAGAACCACTGTAGCTTAGTTATTGGCATTGAAAATGACCAAACATCAGGGACGCCCGGTAGTGTCTTTTACCGGCTGTAGCGTCCTGGGCAGCCCCAGATGGCCCTGGGGAGTGTCCCGGACTCAAACTGCCCCCGGGCCCCGCTCCCGGGCTGGGGGCGGGGAATTGCTGGCTGCTGCTGCTTGGAAAGCCCTTGCTGCGCCGTGACCGGCTAGGGCATGTGGCAGCCGCGGCGCCGATTCACGCACCCTCCGGTAACGAAAAGTATTCAGTAATAGCCTTTTGCTGCAACTTTTTTCCTGATAATCCTTCTTCTTCTGAACTTTCTTTTTCTTTCTGACTACAGTTCCTGGGCTTCCATCAACACATGCCCTAATTGCTCTTGGTTCCACTGGGGTGCCTCTTTCCCTTATCAATTTACTTAACACCCCTTCCATATTTTCATCACAAAGACAATACAATACACTGAGACAAAACAAGACACAAACATACTGTATCAATCTTCTCCATTTTCTCGAAATGGTCATTTTTCCTCTCGCTCTATCTGCCTAGGGAAGAGCAGATTTGCTCCTGTCCTATCTATGGACGGGCAGCTTTTTTTTTTTTTTCATCACTTACCCCCAAGTGTCCCGGGGCTCCCCTTACGGGGCCACCATCTGCCACAGTCCGGCTGCAGCAGAATTTGCATAGACAAATGACATAGAAACATCAGTGAGGAATTTTATAGGATATATTTTCATGTCAAAATGCTGTGCATTCACATTAAAACACATGTGGTCCAGAAAAGGTTGTTAAATAATTGTTGGAAACACAAAGGCCTTATATTAAATTATCACATCTTAAAAAAGAGAAACGCCTACCATTGTGTTGTTTCTTTTTTTAACTTGTTCTTACAGCAATAAAACTTGAATCAGTAAATTCTATTTTTTAAACAGGAACCTTCACAGAAAAGTGTTCAGCAATTAACTCATGGTAGTTTCAGATGCTGGGTTGATTCCTAAGTCTTCATCTTCTGTCCTTTGGGAAATTTAGATTGTAAAATTCAAAGGCTGACCTTGGTTCTGATTTTATAAGGAATATTACATTCAGTTCGGCCTTCACAATCTAGATTGGAAGAAGATGAAAGGATTTGCTGAAATCGAACACTATGCCTACAGTCCAAGGAAGAAAGAAAAAAAAATGCTAAACTTGCAGCATCATAAATTAAACATGAGATACATGTTAGTAGCATAATCCGAGGGCACCAGATTTTCTGCATTTTGTGAAAGTGTAGGTTAGTTTAATGGTAAGACAAGTGAACAACTTGGGTAGAAAAATATATAAATTGAAAAAAAATTGTGATTCTACATTGTATGACACACTTGCATATGAATTAAATTTCTACATAAAAGGTAGCTAAAAATAACAAACTTTTAAATCAGATTAAATTATTTTGTATGTGTACTCTAAATTCAATTTATCTTCATAATAAATTTTATAAAAGGTTATTTCAAAACTATGCTTAAGTACCTATTTATTTAAAAATAATTCTAGGAAAAGTTACCAATTACTTACATTAAGGAGGGCATCTTTAGTATTAATTGACAGTCCTTGGACTCACTTAGGAAAAGTTACTTTGTTTAGAATGAGACATCAGCAGGACTGGAGATGCAGCTCAGTGGTAGAGATAACATCTACCAGGCCCCAGATTCAATCTGCTGCACTGCTGGGGCAGGGCATGGGGTGGCTGATACAGCCAAATTGATTCTTATTTACAGTTAAAAACTTTTAAAATTCAGATTTATAAAACTTACCATTAAAATTGGAGTTTCTTAAGAAATAAAGTCACAAAAACAAAAACATGGTATGGTAGACGAGGCAAAATGTCTTTCCGACTTACTAAGAAAAACATCATTTGTCCCATGCAGAGGAAAACAGGCTTTTTGTCATCTTTAAGTGTCAAGCACAAAGGTGTTTCTGTCCTTGCTGTCGCTTTTACCACTGATTAATGTTTTTATTTATTAAATTCATTGTCAAAATTGCTTCCTTTGAAGAGAGGTAGAAGGTCACCATCTGGGTACCATGTCCCACCTTTCTTGTATGTGCAACTCCGTCCACATTCAGGCTTTGTGATGCCAATAGTTGATAGTAAAATGTAGAAATCTGCTTTACTTCATTAATTAACACTAATTTCAATGTTTTTCCAATTAAAATACATTCTTCACTTTAGAAATGTTTTGGAGTGAGTAAACACAGCTTGATTGTATCAAGAGAGTAGTGTGATCAGAGGATGATGGTGACAAGAATTACATATTCATTCCTCAATATTTGGATGTAAATGAATCCAGAATCATAAAAGCCAAATGCTGAGAATCCAAATAAACAATGTCAAAGTCAATTTTCTAGGAATGACAAATTGGACTTTGATTTATTCGATGCTGTGTCATTCCATTTTTTTTAAAGTGTTCATCATTGTGACAGGATAATTTAGAAAAATAAGCTGTTTTCTATTTATCAGCTCTAGGTATTTTCCTTATCCATTCCAAGGCAGACGATAGACATGCACACACAAACTTCTGCCTCAGGGTGTATCACAACTCAGACCTGAAGGTAAAAATTGAAATAAATTTCCTCAACCCTCAATCTTCATTCAGGTTTCTTTCTTTCTTTCTTTCTTTCTTTCTTTCTTTCTTTCTTTCTTTCTTTCTTTCTTT
>NW_026010519.1:0-3073 GCF_001458135.2 Marmota marmota marmota
AAGGAAGGAAGGAAGGAAGGAAGGAAGGAAGGAAGGAAGGAAGGAAGGAAGGAAAGGGGCTATACAAACAGAACAAACAAGAAATTTTATAACTCTTACCAATTCCTGTACATTAAAAGTGTTGATATTTAAACAAACATACCTCATAATTCAGAAATTTCTGATTTTTTTCTAGGAAAATATTTGAATTATATCTCAGTTCCCTATTCCACCCCTGGCAATGAAATGCTCATAGCAATTGTTCTTCTCTTACTGTCTTTGTAGTTGTATGGGCCTCTTATACTTAAAAACAGAAAGAAGAAAGTGAAGGCTCTTGCTCTCTAAAATTCAGTGATCAGAAAAGAAAGTTCCCTAGGAAAATTCAAGGTAAGCCTGACACACAATAGCAGGCACTGTTCTCACAGCTAACTAGGAAACCTGGATGGTACCCAGGTTTGAATCACACAGAAGTAATTATCCCTTCCCTTCACAGATAACTTTAGAAAAGCATTCCCTTAACATTCATGAACTTTTCCCACTGCATCAAGAGAAACACAGGAATGTAGCTCAGTCTGCCTTGCCCAGAGGAAGATGTTTCTCAAAATTGAGTGCATTTGTTTAAGTGCATCCTGTTTCAAAAGAAAGAAAGAAAAAAAAAGGTAGTTTAACTCTAGGGTTTTTTTTTTCAAGGGGTGGATTAATGGACTTTTATCAGATGACTGAGAAAATAATGCTAAGTATCTGATGAAGAATCATATTGCTTTGTATTTCTTTTACAAAAAAAATCAAGCTGATTGTGCAATGAGAAGGCATCCCACATGACAAATCAGTCAAGATGAATTGCAGTGGTTTGGCATTTCTGGAAATTTAATTCTCAGGTTTTGAAAAATCTTGGAAAAAGAAGAAATCTCATTGCTAAAGTGGAATAGGTTAGCATAATGGCAGCAACCCACTTGTAAGAAAAACTGATTTGCAAACAGAAAAGAAAATTTCAAAGCAAAAGGTTGTCTGTAAAGCAGCCATGTAAGAGATAATTCATACACAACAAAAGCCCAATAGCAAGAATGAGGAGGGTGCACTGGAGAAGCTAAGTCCTACACAGTTTTTATCCCTTTGATTATTTTTACCCAGCTTTCATGAATAAGGTACACAAGTTCCTCTGCTTAAGATTTTTTTTCCATATTACTTACTGGTAGCATTATAATTATACACAATAGTGGGATTCCTTGTTACACATTTGCACATGCACACAATATAACAATATAATATGATCAATATCATTCACCAGTTCCTCCCTATTTCTCTCCTTCTCCCTTCCCTTAGGCCCCTACCTCTATTCTACTGTCTCCCATCTATTTTCATGAGATCCCAACACATACACACACTTTTCTTTTCTTTTTTTTTTCTAACTTCCACATATGAGAGAAAGCATATGATCTTTGATTTTCTGAGTTTGGTTTATTTGGTTTAACATAATACTCTCAAGTTCCACTGATTTTTCTACAAATGTCATAATTTCATTTTTCTTTATGGCTGAATGAAACCCCATTGTGTTCACACACCACATTTTTTTAACCATTCATCCACTGATAGACACATAGACTAGTTCCATAATTTGACTGTTGTGAATTGTATGCTATAAGCAGGTGTATACATGTATCACTATAGTATGCTGACTTTTTTTTTTTAGTATATTGACCATTTGTATTTCTTCTTTTGAGAACTGTCTCTTTAGTTCATATGCCCATTTACTGATTGGATTTGGGATGGTAAGTTTTTTGAGGTCTTTATATATTCTGGATATACATGAATCCTCTATTGAAAGAGTAACTGATACAGATTTTCTCCCATTCTGTAGGTACTCTCTCTTTCTCTTTTTAAAATATTTTAGTTATAGATGGACACAGTACCTTTGTTTTATTTATTTATGGATGTGGTGCTAAGAATTGAACCCAGTGCCTCACACGTGCTAGGCAAGTGCTCTACCACTGAGCCACAACCCCAGCCCTAAAGGTTCTCTCTTCACACTCTTGTTTCCTTTGCTGTGCAAGAAGCTTTTGAATTTGATACCATCCATTTGTTAATTCTTGGCATTATTTCCTGAGCTTTAGGAATCCTATTGAGAAAGTAGTTGCCTGTGTCTATATGTTGGAGTGTTGACCCTACATTTTCTTATAGCAATTGAAAAGTTTCTGTCTAATTTCTAGGTCTTTAATCCATTCTGAGGTGACTTTTGTGCAGGATGAGAGATAAAGGTATTGTCTCATTGTTCTACATATGAATAATCAGTTTTCCCAGGACCATTTGTTAAAAAGGCTGTCTTTTCTCCAACCTTGGCACCTTTGCCAAGGATCAGATGTCTATATCTTTGTGAGTGTGCCTCTTATTCTGTATCACTGATCTATATGCCTGTCTTTATGTTAATACAATGCAGTTTCTGTTACTATAGCTCTGTAATATAATTTGAAGTAAAATATTGTGATGCCTCCATTATTGCTTTTATTGATTTAGACTTGCTTTTGTTATTCTAGGTCTTTTTTTTCTCTAAATGAATATTGGGACTATTTTTTCTAGTTCTGTGAAGAATGGCATTGGTATTTGATGAGAATCACATTAAATCTGTATATTGTTTTTGGAAGCATGACCATTTTAACAATATTAAGTCTGCCTATCTGTGAACATGGGCAGTCAGTCTTTCCATCTTCTAGTGTCTTTTTAATTTCTTTCTTCAAAATTCTATAATTGTGGATGTCTTTCACCTCTTTGGTTAGATTTATTCCTAGATTTTTTGTTTATTTGTTTGTTTTGTGAATCATTTGTAAATGGGATTGTTTTCCTGTTTTCTCGGTATATAAATAAACTATTGATCTTTACACATTGATTTTTTTTTACCCTGGTACTTTGGTGAATTTGTTCATTAGTTCTAGCAGTCTTCTGGTGGAACTTTTTGAATCTTCTAAGATCATATCATCTGTCCTCCATGATAATTTGACTTTTTTCTTTCCTATTTGTGTCGCAGCCCCTTGCCCGCAAGGAAGACGCAACACTCAGGAATCTTCTTTCAGCAGTTTATTCAGGCCCCTGACAGTTCTTC
>NW_026010520.1:0-3073 GCF_001458135.2 Marmota marmota marmota
AAAAAAAAAAAAAAAAAAGCAATGAGGTTTGCACTATTCATTGGAATTCCCCTACTTGCAGTCAGAGAGGAAAAAAGGAAACCTCTTCAGAGTTTTAGGCATTTGTAGGTCCTTGTCACCACCACTGCCATGCACAGGAGCCTCCTTTCCCATTTCTTGAGCTACAAATAAAGAGCTCCTTCTTGATTCCTCTGTGGTCATACTGATGCCCACTTCTGGTTTTAGGTGGTCTTATGTCTAGACAAAGAAGATCCTTTAAGCAGTAAGATGCTTGGTAATTCCTCCAATTTTGAGCATCCCTCTATGATTAGACTTTTACTATTTACTTTTCAAAATTCTCAAACATCTGCTTAATATATTTTTCTCAGTTTTCAGAGTAGCATTCAGTAGGATAGGGGATGTGTTGTGCCTACTCTAGCTTATCCACAAGTGCTGATTATTTATGCATTTAAATGATGGTTTTGGATACTGGTGTGAGAATAGATTAAGGGAAAGACTGGAAGTAAACAAGCTATTTAAGTGTTTGAGATAAGAGATATTTGTAACTTGAAGTACTGTAAGAATAATAAATATAGAAAAAAGGAGACATATCTTTTGGACTTGCTAGAAGTTGGAATTGATAGAATGTGATGAGATGAAGTGGACTTAGGAGAAGAAAATAATCAAATTTCTAAGTATGGAAAATTAGTAATAGTGTTGCCACATACTGAGATTGGGGAGATTAGTGAAGAAAGAATATTTAGGTGGGAAAAATTTAAAGGTAGACTGGAGTATAATTAGTAGTACTGAGAGAATGAGGTAGTTTTGATTATATAAATGTTAGCATTGTGAGAGAGGAAAAGCTGAACACATTGGATGTTTACAAAAAGGTGACAATGAAGAAAATATTTTTAAATTAATAAGCAGATTAAGAATTAGTATGTGCCTGATTGCATTGTAATAATTTTATTCACATGGAGTGATTTAATACTCAGAGAAAATCTATGAAGAAAACAGTTTTTATTCTCTTTTTCCAAATGAAGAAACTAATGTATTTTAAGAACTTGCCTGAGGTCATAACAACTAGTTACTAGGGGAAGTACGATAATCTGACACAAGAGATTTAATTCGTAATAATACACTATACTCAGTCTCTAATTTATAAATAATTTGAGAGTGATGGAAAACAGACTTCTTTAAGGAATCATTAAACCCAAGTTATAAAAGGGGATGGGTCCTATCTGGAAGCTGGGGACTAAGTGGATTAAAATTTTGAATATTTTTTTTTCTCAAAAAGTCAGTAGGAAACGATTTTGTTTATGAAAATGAGTTCCATAATGAACAATAGTTTTGGACAATTTATCTGAAAGTGTAACATGTTCTAGAGGAGAAAAGCTAAAGAGTAAAGTGGTGCATTTGGAATTGATAGAGAATTGTGTAAGTACAATATATGGGGATTATGGAAAACTGGGTGATATTAGAAATGAGAATAATAGGTCATTCTCAGAAATATTTTGAATGACAATTAAGGATTAATAGACATTTTGAATTTGAAGAAGAAGAAAATATTCTGGCTGTGTTGCTTTGGAAGTGCCATGGATATACTCAAGGGTATATTATCTGTATTCTAGAAATCATATATGAGTTTGAGGTGGTAAAATATATAAACACCATTTCCACAAATGAAGTGTTAGGAAAAGAGGAAGAAAATAGTATGTGTTGCTAGAAAAGCTATTATTTTGGGTCAGAGAGTACTGTTTATAATTATATCTATGTGGATTCAATATAATTTGTAAGTGAACAAACATTTGGCAATTTAAAGATACTTTTCAAAATATATTTTCAACATTTTAATGTTCTCTGATTGCATGTGGGGAGGAATTATTTACTTCCCTTACAATATTTTAAAATTTCCTCTGTAATTAGTTCTTAAGTGATCTGAAGCACTTCCTCAGAGCTAAAACTTCAAATTTCGTAGTTTTAAAAAGATAATAAGAATTAAATAATGGAAAATCAAGCAACATGTGCCTTTTTTCCTCTTTTTATATTTCAAGTCTTTTAAAGTTCTTATTCTTTTCTATGGAACATAAAAATGTGAATATTTATAACTATATTCAGAATAAGGCTTAATAATGTTTTAAAATGTTAATTCCTATTCTTCATTAAATATACTTGCCACAATATTGATAATACATCATGCTTAGATTCCAGATGCTTAATTCCTGTCTGTAGTTTAAAATAAAAATTCTGCACCGGGAGAAAAGGATTTAATGAAATTTCTATTTTTAAGCATATTTTATTTCAATTTTCAAATGTATTAATATGACTGTGTAAAATACTGATGGTAAGATTTAGCAATGAATAGCAATTTCTTCTCTTCGCTTAGAATTTCTTAACCTCAAGGAAAATACTGAGATGTTACTGAAACCAGAATTAGACAGGCAGTCAGTATAGATAGATAAATTGAGTCAGGTTGGATTAAGGAGTCCAATTTGAGTGAATATGGGAAGTTGAAGACTGCCCCCTGAGGGATTGAAATGTCTTCAGAGCCCTTTCTCCACTCTTTATCATGATAACCTGCCCTACTCCAACCTGCTGCTAAGATAACCTGCCCCAGGAATTGTGCCTCCCTAAAGGCAGTTATAAAATTTGTTAATTAATATGTCCTGGGCTGCTCCATCTTCCCCACCCCCACCATCTGCTTCTCACCTTTTGGCCATCCCACCTGAGCATCTCCTGGGCCTAGTCACACACACAGGAAGGAGAGAGATAAGGGGAAGCCTAACACATATAAAAAAGGCTGAAGGTCTCGCTTCTTGGGGTACCGGTATACCAGCTATGGCCCCCTTCTTCGTCCCAGGAGAAGTCTATGTTACCCATTTTTAAATAAACCCTGCTTTATATGCTTGCCTCGGTGTGCTTCTCTAATGTTATACTTCAACACATGAGGGAACATAACTTGTCACTGGAAACCAGTGGTATCAGTACTTACACAAAAAAGAACTGTGGACTGTAAATACTAAATTGTATTCGTAGAGTCCAACATGAGAACATAAAGCTTTCTCTCTCGTTTTTTTTTTTTTTTTTTTTTTTT
>NW_026010521.1:0-3072 GCF_001458135.2 Marmota marmota marmota
TGGGGGGATAGTAGAGGATAGGAAAGGCAGCAGAATACAACAGACACTAGTATGGCAATATGTAAAAACGTGGATGTGTAACCGATATGATTCTGCAATCTGTATAAAGGGTAAAAATGGGAGTTCATAACCCACTTGATTCAAAGTGTGAAATATGATATGTCAAGAACTATGTAATGTTTTGAACAACCAACAATAAAAATTAAAAAAAAAAAAGACAGTAGGTTATCATAAATTTAAAGCAGAATTTTAGTCTTTCCCCTGAAAACAGCCCTTGGAATAAAGTACGCAATGGTGTACTGTTTTCTTAGTCAGTAGGGGTAGTGGAGAGCTAACAAAGGGGGAAAATCGACCAACATTAAGCCCTGTGCATTATTTTTCCTTGGCTATTTGTTTTCTGACATTTTGAAGGGAAGTGGAATTTTCTCATGCTATGATCTCATACAGTTTTAAAAATTGCAGTAATGAGCACATTTGGC
Organism: Marmota marmota marmota; assembly: GCF_001458135.2. NCBI lineage: Eukaryota > Metazoa > Chordata > Mammalia > Rodentia > Sciuridae > Marmota > Marmota marmota. The sequence continues at coordinate 480 of NW_026010521.1, forward strand.
ATATAGGTCTTAATATATAATATAGGTCTTTGAAGGGGAGAGATTTCTGATCATATAGGAGGCAGTCTGCCAAATATGAGACAATTAAAGCTTCAAAACATATGATAATGAATTATAAAACATTGAATAAGACTGGATACAGTTGCACATGCCTGTAATCCCAGTGGCTTGGGAAGCTGAGGCAGGAGGATTGTGAGTTCAAAGCCAGCCTCAGCAAACGCGAGGCGCTAAGCAACTCAGTGAGACTCTGTCTCTAAATAGTATTCAAAATAGGACTGGGGATGTGGCTCAGTGGTTGGGTGCCCCTGAGTTCAATTCCTGGTTCTCCCCCCCAACCCTACAAAATTGGGGGACACATGTAGGGTATTTGGTATGATTCTTTATGAAGTAATGATGAATCAATTTTAAATTTTCTTGGGTATAATAATGGTACTGTGATTAATATAATGTGATTTTGTTCTTAGGTGATATATACTTGGAAATATTTAGAGATTTTTTTAATGGAACAGCTACCAAAAAAACAAATCAAAAACACCCAAACTATGGAAATAAATGAAATCTGGCAAAAGATTAATAATTGGTGGATCTAGGGTAAGGGACATACAAGTATACGATGTGCTGTTTTTCCAGTTTTTTTGCGGGTTTGAATATTTCACAAGGAAAATTGAGAAAAGTAAGATGTTTATACATGAAAGCAACAGAATCAATTTTGTATTTTGCTGCCTTTGGGCAGAATTTTGAAAAGTGTTGCTAAAGTAATGGAAGGATACCATCTCCACTATCATGCTCTAGAGAGATTTACAATTTACCCTGGTTATTCTTATATTATAACGATCAGACTATATTAAATGATCAAACAATCAGAAGTAACATTCTGATTTTTGATCTATTTAGATTCATTCTCCTTCCCACCCTTCCACCTTAGGACTACCGAATGCTAACAGTTACTCCATAGTGCTATTCAGGTGTCTTTTCTTATGTAACTTTTATTTTCTCTAAAAATGTCTATATAAGTTTTCTTTTCTAACAGTCATTGCTTTAGGTGATGAAATTAAAAGATGAACATATGATTTAGTTCCTGTGATCAAGGAGTTCATACTTTAATATTAATAATGTGATTTGGATCTTTGGAAAGCTAGAACATGAAGTATTGATTGCTGTTACAACAATAATAATAATTCTCATTTTGTGGATGAGACAACTAAGGTACAGAAGAATTAAATAATTTGCCCTAAGCGAAAATAATAGGTATAGCTCAGATTTGAATCTAGGCCAGCTTGGTCCTTAATCCATGGTATGGATGCTGAGGGAACAGTTAATTTTGCTTGAGACATGGGTATATTTGAAGAAATTCCAGACCTTGGGCATTTGATCTGCATCTGGAGAGAATATACAGGATTTTGCCAGACAAGGAAAGAAAGAGCATCATAGTCAGAAGTATACCAAATGGTCTAAGAGACATGAAAATGCAGCATGTTTTGGGAATGACAAATAATTCAGAATAGCCAGATCATAACAGTAGCTGCCAAGTGAATCTGGAAGGTCAGTCAGGCCTTATTGTTAAGGGCCATCGGGTATGCTGTGTTGATTTTGAACTTTATTTGTGGTTTATGAGTTGCGTTTGAAAGATTTTAAAGTAGACACGTTTAAAAGTTGTGGTAGCAGTGTGGAGGCTGAACTGAAGACAGGTATGTCAGTAAGGAGCTATTGTATTCTTCCCAGAGCTATGATTACTTGTATGAGGGCATAGGACAGGATGGAAAGGAGACAGGTGGGACCAGCAAAGTATCATTTGGGTATGGGAAACTCAAAACAACTTTGAGATTCCAATTTGATTGACATGGTACTTAGAGATATTATTAATTCATGTCAGGAAACAGAGGGTAATGGCAAAATGTCTGGGGAAATCTTTTTGGATATGTTGAGTTTAAAATATCTGTTGATGGGCTAGGGATGTGGCTCAAGCGGTAGTGTGCTCGCCTGGCATGCGTGTGGCTCAGGTTCGATCCTCAGCACCACATACAAACAAAGATGTTGTGTCCACCGAAAACTAAAAAATAAATACTAAAAAAAATTCTTTCTCTCTCTCTCTCACACACTCTCTTTAAAAAAAAAAAAAAACTATCTGTTGAACTTCTGGGTGAAAGTTCTGATATGCTGTCATATTCTAGTTTCATCTCTGTGTTGTTGATGAGTCTATGGCAAGTTGATGTTTCTTAGCCTGTTTTTCTAGAGCATTTAAGTTCACATTTGTCACATACATTTTCAATTATTTCACACTTCAAAATAATTATTTAGAATAATTAGCTTTAGCATGTATTGGTGAAAAAGTATATTTTATCCATAAATTACAGATTCATGAGTAGGAGGGGAAAGACTTGTGTGTGCATTTAAGTCTGGTATAGCTGAACTGACAGAATTATGGAGTTTAACATTTAAACTTGATTGATCTACTGATACATAATTTTAAAATTCTACAACCTGGGAGCTTCTCCAAGGTATAACTAACTAACTTACTTTCTTCCTTCCTTCCTTCCTTCCTTCCTTCCTTCCTTCCTTCCTTCCTTCCTTCCCTCCCTTCTTCCCTCCCTCC
>NW_026010522.1:0-3072 GCF_001458135.2 Marmota marmota marmota
CTGGCATCACACATACCTGAGACCTGATTTAATTTCTCCAAGTGGGTTCAGTTTCTTTCAGAATAAAAAGCAAAGAAGGGTGTTTCTCTATTCCAGGACTGAGTATAAGTAACTCCAAAAATATGTGTCTTTTAGAAATAAAACAGACCTCTTCATAGTCACCTGGGGAGTCCCCAAAAGACAAATTGACACTAGACCCTGAAAGTTAATAATAAGGCACCTCTGTTCTTTGAAAACTGAGTTCAATATCTTAGCCTTCGAGTGAGAACATTTTAGCAAATGAGTCTGTCCACTTTGATCACAAGTTGGGTCCTGAGTCTGAGACTGAGACACTTCCAGAAAGCAACGAGATTGTACACATGTGTGTTCAGATACACAGGCAGCTTTTGTGACTATTAACTCAAATATTACAGTATATTATGTGATATCTAGTTGCAGTACAGTTCCTGACACAATTTCCATAACAGCAAAATTTACATACTGATAGTGAATAAATAAAACTTTCTGTGGCTTGGTCTGCCATTCTTTCAGTCAACAAATCCTATTAGGAGTTTTATTAACCAGCTCAGTGACAGAGGTGTTCTATCTGATCTTATAGACTTTGGTTGTACAACCCAGCCCTGCTGCAAAATAACATTTAACTCTCCATATTTTTTCTGCAACATAAAGATGGCAAAATTGAGTTTCTTCTTAAGTGGCATTGGAAATACCCACTCTCTCCTGTTTCTCATTTGAGCCACAAATGGCCTCTCTCTTTTCTATGAGTTTTCTTTAATAGCATATATTTGCAATTAGCAAATGAGAACCAAGGGGTAGATTGAAAAGCACATAAGATTGCCAAGCCGAAGTAAGTCTGGGCAAGAAAATAAAAGAAGGGTGCTCTGCAAAGAAGATGCATTTGGAAAAACTGGAAGAAACTCTCAGAAGACCCTAAAAGATCTCCTTCTGCAAATTTCCACATTTAAGTTGAATCTGAACAGAAAATGTGGAGGATTCATGGAACTGGCTAATCTTTAGTTAAAAGCAGAATCCTTCTCTACCAAAACAGGGAAGAAAATTTGTTTGCTGATGAGCTGTGTCGAGCTCTGTGCCCTGCAGACTATTGGGAGGAATCAGGTTGTTCTAGAATTTCTTTCACCACAAAAGAATTGAAGTGCAAAAGTCATGTCTGATCCAGGAAGTATGGGCCTCAGAGGAGAGGACCTCAGGAAACAGGGGGTCTTAGCTGTATCTTTCCTTTTGACTAACAATGTTCTCTAGACCTATCATCTCAGAGGGAAATTCCTAAGAGGGAACCCAAAATCCAGACAAGTCCCAGAGTCTGATACATCTGCCAGAGAGTGGCACCAACAAATTAATCCGTCCCCAAACTAAAAGCCTGGATGCCTGCAAATCCCAAACTTGCAGTGAACAAAAATAAAGGAGAGAAGGAGCAGGGAGGTGAAAACACTTCTGAATGAGCCGCCACTGGCAAGAAAAGCTATTTTATCACTTTCCACCATGGGGCATGGTGCTGGCTTTCCAGGTGGCCATGGCCGGGCATCATGGACTATGTGGCTTAAACAACACTTTTTTCCTTTGAGGCAGGCTCTCACCATGATGCCCAGGCATTCTGAACCCCTGGACTTAAGTCATCCTCCCTCCTCAGTCTCCCAAGCACCGAGAAGTGACTTGTGTACAATGCCCTGGACGCCAAAGCCAGAACTCAGGATCCTGGGAGACCCACCTCATCAGGGGCCCTAACTCCCTGGCTGGTAGATGGCTGTATTCTCCCTGTGTCCTTGAGCCATGATCCCCAGTCTCTGAGAGTCAGTGTTCTCATGCCTTCTTGTGAAGACACCAGTCCTCATGGATGAAACCCACCCTGATGGCCTTGTGTTAACTTAATCCTTGTGCATGGGGGATGCACAACCCCACTGTATGGCGCTGAGTTTAATGTGGGAGGATAGGTGGCAAACAAGTGCACACATGAGGGAGCTTCTCCCCCATGCTGGCAAGTGCTGGGGAGAAGGAGCCTGAGTGATGGGCCCAGGGTTGTTGTAGGGGAGACTCAGGACTGGTCAGGAGGCCTCTCAGGACAGGGGACCCTCAAGTGAGCTGTGAATGGTGAGAAGGGGCCACCCTGCAGGGCCATAAGGAAAGAGTCCAGGGACAGAGCAGAGAGAGGACCAAGGCTGCACCAAAGACAAGAGGACACTCAGCCTCCAGAACCCAGATGAGGGCATGTGGCTGGGCTGAGGGGAGCTAAGGGCCAAGCATGGCTGGGCCTTGTGGAGACCTGGCTTGGAGCTGTGCTCATGGAATGATCTGTGATGTCCTGCTCTCTGAGGTCATAGTCAAGGCCACTGTGGTGAAGGTCTTTTTACTGCTCACCTGTCATTCTACTTTTGACATAATCAGAATTTCAAAGACTGCATGTGAACTCTCCCAGATTGCAATCCAAGCAACAAAACCAACGCAAAACATCTCCTGACATTGATGCTGACATCCCCACCTTGAGGACAGGTAGAAAGATTCTTTTGTGAAGCCAAAAAAGAAAGAGCCTGGAAGAGGCTTTGATTCCCCACTTGGAGAGAAATGCAGATCTACCTGAAGAGCAGCAGGGGCAGCTGCATCACCAGGAGCCAAGGGAGATCGCTGCGAGGACCCTAGAGGCCAGCCACAGGGCAGTCACAGAGAAGATCCTGGAAGTGAGCAGTGGATTTCCTTATTCTGATTTCAGATTTGATTGAAATCCAGGGATCCTTCTTGAGCTCTCACAACTCGAGTCCATGAGAGGACATAGGGTCCTCCACATCAGCAACCCCTCTCTACAAAGGTATCTTTAAAGACACTGGCATAAATTTAGTGAGTTAAAATATGGGGGATCCATGTGAGACCTAAAGTCGGAGTAAAATTCTCTAAAACCAAAGAGGACCTCATATTAAATTTCTTGAAGTTTTTGAGATTTAGACCACCATATAGGAAGAAATGCAATTAAATATTTTAACTAACCTTAAAAGCATAGATTACACAATTAATTAACTTCTTCCTTCTTGGCTTTAAGTGAAATTTTTGCTGAAATCTTGTCTG
>NW_026010523.1:0-3072 GCF_001458135.2 Marmota marmota marmota
TAATGTTTTGAACAGCCAACAATAAAAAATTAAAAAAGAAAAAAAAGTTAATGGTAATGTTCCCTTGAGTAGAAGTAATATAATATGTCCTTGATTTGCTTCCCATCTTTGATAATTAAAAATCAAACCTGGGGGGCTGGAGCTGTAGAGTTCAGCAGCAGAGTGCTTTCCTGACATGTATGAGGCACTGGGTTCAATCCTCAGCACCACATAAAAAATAAATAAATAAACAAATAAAATAAAAGCATTCTGTCCATCTACAATAATAAAAAATAAAATATATTTTAAAAAATCAAACTGGGCGCTGGGGCTGAGGCTCAGTGACAGAGCTCTTCTTGCCTCACAGGTATGAGGGACTAGATTCAATCCTCAGCACCACATAAAAATAAATACATAAAAAGATATTATGTCAATTTACAACTTAAAAAAATATTTTAAAAAAAATAAAAACCTGGGAGGACTGGGGTTGTGGCTCAGCAGTAGAGCCTTCACCTAGCATGTATGAGGCACTAGGTTCAATCCTTGGCTCCACATAAAAATAAATAAAATAAAAATTTTTAAAAAATCAAACCTGGAACAATCCTTTCTATATACTGAAAATAGCCTTTTTATATTTAGGATTAAAATCATAATTTCTTTGGAAAAGGTTATTGGCAGTTTAATGCCCTTGCTACAAACTGCAAAACTGCACTTAGGAGTGTCCCAAATCATAATACAGCAGCTAATCAGTTTGTTTTCACACTTACTTCCACTACTTTTCATTAAACTTTTAATTTTTCTATATGAGAATATAAGCTTTTCTTAATCATCATATTTCCTACCAAGTACAAGATAGCATTACCTTTGTAGAATAACTGGTTATATTAAAGCCTTTCCACTTAATGAACTCCCTGCCATTATTTCTGTGAAGTATAAACCTAAAATTAAGAAATTTACCTTGTCTAAAGTCATACATCTAAGAATAGTATGATGATTAAAAGAATGGACTCTGGCTATGTGAGTCTGAATACTGTTTCCACAGTCTACCAACTGTGTAATTAGTTAGTTGGGAAGTTATTTGAATTCTCCATCCCTCGATCTCCTTATTTATAAAACAGAGATGATAACATTATTTACCTCATAAGGCTAGTATAAAAATTAAATGAGTTATTATATGTAATGTATAAAAAACTCTCATAGTAGTACCTGCCACATAATGAATGCTAGTTATCATCAGGATGATAACAAACTAGGTGTTTGGGGAATTAAAATTTATTGGATACATATGTCATTTGTGTGGCAGATATTTTACCAGATTTTCTTATTTCATCTCCCCAATTCCTTGAAGCAGAATTTTACACCTATTTAATAGCAAAAGGATAGGATTCTCAAAGAAGCAAAAAGTACTTTGCTTACCATCATCACAATAGTGGCAGAACTGGAATCTGAATCTGATTATTGTGAATATCAAAACCATATTTTTCATCCTTGTTAAATGCACATATTCTGAATTCATTCAATATATGAGTTCATTCATTCAATATATTAGTTCATTCAAAAAAAAAAATCTGTAAAAGTGGGCTGGTCTAGAAGTATTCACACTTCTAGTTTCAAGCCAAATCTCGAAAAAAGGGTGCAAGATTCACATTAATGGGGAAGACAGTAGTTTTGGTAAATGAAGGAACACCAAAAACAAAACCAAATGAAGTTCTATATAGTTAAGGGAAGATCAACCTGAGCAAAGGGTCTGAGAAATAATTGATTCAATCCCTGAAAATATACAATATGACAGGTGCTGTCCTTGACCTTGAAGATATGGAGAAAAAATAGTCTAGAAGCAGAGGCAGACTACCAACATAGCCAGCCTGAAAAGTGGTTTGATAAGTTATTAAGGATATAAATGGGGGGCTGAAGAGTACCCAACCAACGGAGGATGCTAGGGTGTAAGGTAAGGGTTCTACAGATGGTCCGTGAGTTGAGGACCAGAAGATGCAAAGCGGTGATGTCAGTCTTAAAAGGGCATTCTACACAGACCAGAATGTGAAAAGGCAGCAGAGGGCCCAGAGCACTGGGATTATGTAGTTTTGAATTTGACTGTTTGGGAAAGGAGGCTGAAAAGTATAAAACATGGTAGTGTTCCCACACCAAAGAACAGGATCCACTTTGCAAAAAATGAGCTCCCGTGTTGGATTTTAAGCAGAACCATTGTATTACAACGAGGAAAGTATACTTGAGACACTAACCGGGAAACTTTTTAAAAAAATGTCAGCAATAGTGATGGAAGGCTGGGGATATAGCTCAGTTGGTAGAGTGCTTGCCTAGCATACACATGGACCTGGGTTCAATCCCCAGCACCACCATAAAAAATTAAAAAAAAAAAATAGTGATGGAAGATGAGCTAACAATGGCAATAGTGGAAAAACCCAGGAGCTGGATCTGATGCGACGACTTACACACGCAGGGAGAGATTAAGTCAAGTCACTCGACCAGAGGCGAAAGCTGGGACTCGAACACGGCCCGACCTCAAAGCCGGCCTGAGCTCTGGAGGGCTGAGGCGACTTGCATCTACCGACAGAACCGCTGTTAGGATGGGAGGACCAAGGGTCCCCCACTACCCAGCCTCATCATTTTCAGTGCCGCCGCGCCGTCTTGGGTTTTTTTTTTTTTTTCCCCCCAAGCAGTTTTACACGCCCCCTGCCAGAGTCCCCTCAAGTCCCCGCCACCCACACAGTGGACTCCTCGGATCCACAACCCTCACCTGGCTCGGTCGGGATCCAGACCTAACCATTTCTCGCAGCCTCAGGAAATCCCAGAACCAGGGATGCGAAGCCACTCTGTAAAAAGAATTAACCGCCGCGGGCTCCCCGCCCCCTTTGGACCGCCCCCCGAGCTTCCGCTTCCGGCAACGCTCCCGCCGAACGCCGCGCTTCATAGCCTCTAGCACAGGGCGGCGACCTTTCTCTCGCCGATTGCCCGGCACCAGCGTGCGCAATAGACTCCTCCCGGCTCCACCACTCGTCACACACTGCAGTGGGTGGGAAAAGCCAACCGAATGCACGAGGGGCGGGATCTGAGGGGGCGGGGTCTGAGGGG
>NW_026010524.1:0-3072 GCF_001458135.2 Marmota marmota marmota
CACAGGATTCATCTGTTAGTTTGCCCCACTGGGCTCCTTTATTTGGGGACTACTCTGATCAACGGTTTTCTCAACAGGTTAGGTTAGATTGTGTATTAGTTTAGTGCTAGATTTACAGCTAATATTTTGTTAGATTTAGTTTTGTTCAAATTTCTTTGATACTGGGCAGGATTCAACTTTGACCTAGCCTTACTATATGATTTAGGTTTGGACCTCTTACATCAAGGGTTTGCTCTCCTGAACAGTTTGTATTTTAAGTTTTAATTTCATTTTGGCCTATGCATGTAAATGGAAATGGGGCTGGAAATCCAACAGGGTTGGTGCTACGTACTTCAAACCTCACATACTCAATCAGTTTTCTATGGACATTCTCTGGTTTATTCCTTGTGAAAGTAGGCCTAAGCTGAAGCTTGCAAATCAACTTTATGTGACAGCACTTTAGGAGAAAATAGGGAAATATGCATGTACTGAACTACCTCCCCAATTATTTGGTCAGACTTCTTTGACATTGTGAAAGATTCATCTGTTAACTTACCCAACTTGGCTCCCCAAGTGTGGGACTTCTAGGATCAAACGGACTCTAAACAGGTTAAAGTTAGTGTTAGGGTTAGTGTTAGGACTAGGATTAGACCTAGTGTTAAGATAAGGATTACTTTTGTTTTCAAATTTCTATGATACTGTGCAGAATTCATCTTTTTCCTATTTTGACTATACTCCAAAAGTTTGGGCTTCCTACATAAAGGGTTTGCTTTCAGGAACAGTTTCAATTTTCATGTTTCTCTTCTTTTTTTCCATGTAGAGGTGAATGAAAAAAAGCTGGAAATCAAACAGGGTTTGGGGTAGCTGCTTGAGTCTTCACACACTTTATTGATTTTCAGTGAGCATAGTCTGGTGTTTGCCATGGAAGTAGAACTAAGATGAAGTAGAAAGTAACGGCTTTATCTCTGGGTGCATTAGGAGCAAGCAGAATAACCATGTAATGAAAGAGCTTCAAAATTTTTTGGTTGGATTAATTTGATACTGTACTGGATTCATCCTTGACCTAGCCTTAGTAGGCTCCCCAAGTTTGGGCCTTCAAGGTTCAATGGTTCAGTGTCAGGAACAGTTTGAATTTTTAGGTTTCACTTACTTAGGGCCTATACGTGTGAATGCAATGGAGCTGGAAATCAAACAGTGTAGTTGCTAGCTGCATGAAACTTCACACACTCAATCAGCCCTCTGTGGGCACTCTTTGGTTTTTCTTTGTGAAAGTACCTTAAGCTGAAGCATGAAAAACAATTTATCCATGAGCATTTTAAGAAAAAAAACCCCAGGAAAATATGAATGTACTAAAATACCTCCCCCAATTTTCATCAAATTTCTTTGATACTGCAGAATATTCATCTGTTAAGTTGTGCCTTTAGGCTACCCAAGTTTGGGACTTCTATGATCATAGGTACTCTAAACAGGTTATAATTAGTTTAGGGTTTAGTTAGATATAGTGTTAGAGTGAGTTTTGTTCAAATTCATTTGATACATGGCACAATTTTTCTTTTACCTAGTCTTATTATTTTCCCCAGGTTTGGACTTTATCCCTTCAATGGTTTGGTGTCAGGAACAGTTTGTATTTTAAGGTTTCCTTCATTTTTACCTATATGGGTAAATGGAAATGGAACTTGAAATCAAACAGGGTTGGTGCTTGCTGCTTAAAACTGCACAAAACTAATCAGTTCTATGTGGGCACTCTCGTTTCTTCCTTGTGAATGTTTACCAAAGCTGAAGCATGCAAAAACATATTTATCCGAAAGCACTGTTGGAGATAACAGGGAAATATACATGTACTAAACTACCTCCCCAAATTATTTGGTTAGATTTCTTTGATACTCCCTAAACTTAACAGAAAAACTAGCCCTAACCTGAGTCCTAACCCTAGATGTAAATCTAAACCTAAACCTATCCCCAGCCCTAACCCTAACTCTAATCCTAGCCCTAACCCTAGCTCTAACTCTATCACTTACCATAATCCAAACCCTATTCATAATGCTAACCTTAGTCCTAATCCTAATCCATAGCTTAATCCAAACCCTAACCGTATTACTAATCCTAACCCAAGCCCTCATTCTAGCTCTAACCCTAACTCAAATCATTACCCTAACACAGATGCTCAGAGTAAATCTGACCCTAACCCTAAACCAGACCCTAAAACTAGCTCTACCAGTAAACTTATACCTAAACCTAAGCCTATCCCTAGCCCTAGACCTAAGCCTAATCCTCAGTATAGCCATAATTCTTGACCTAGACCTAAAGAAACCTGAGCCGTAGCTCTAACATAATCCTTATCCTAAAGCGAACACTATCCCTATCTCTAGACCTAAACTTTGTCCTAATTCTGGCTTTCACCCTAAACCTAACTCTAACCTGAACACTGACCCTAACACTAACACTAAACCTAGCTCTAAACCTGAACCTAACCCAAAACCTAAAACTAACACTAGACATAGCCATAACCCTAACCTTAAAACTAGCTCTAATCAGAATCCTAGATCTTATATTACACATAGCCTTGACCTTGTGCCTAAACCTAACACAAAACCTAGCACTATGCTGAGGCCTAATCCTACCCTAAAAATAACCAGAATCCTAAATGTAGCCTGAACCCTAACCCTTGCCTTAGACATAACCATAGCTCAAAGCCTAACCCTTAACCTAAACATAACCCTAGCCCTATACGTAAACATAAACTTAACCCTAGCCCTAATCCTGAACTTAACCCTACAACTAACCCTAGCTCTAAACCTAACATTACCTAAACCTAACCCTAATAATAACCCTAGCCCTAAACCTAACCCTATCCATAATCCTAATCTTAATCCTAACCCTCAACTTAACTCTAAACCTAACCCTTGCCATAAACTTAACCCTAAACCTTACCATAAATAAAAACTAAACCTATCCCTGAACCTAAATTTAACCATAAACTAAACTTAACCCTAAATCTAATCTTACATCTAATCCAATACATTACACTAAAACTAGCCCTAACCCTAATAAAAACCCAAGCCCTAATCACAACCCTAAACCTAATCATAACTC
>NW_026010525.1:0-3072 GCF_001458135.2 Marmota marmota marmota
GCTTCATTCCCTCTTGAAAGAGCTCTAAGCAGAGCCAAGGAAAATGCACTTTCATTTGAAAGCATATGCAGAGATTCCACAGAATTTCGAGTTTACTGGAATCTCAGCAAATACATTTTAACTGATCTTGTTGATAAATGGCAGGAAAGATGAGAATACCAGTTTCACTTGGCACACCAAATTTTGTTCTTCTAGGTTGAAAAGTTTGTTTGCAGGAACACTTTGAATCTTTACATTTCACTTCATTTTCCCTTATAGCCATACATGCATTTGGAACTCTAAATCACATACGGATTGTGCTAGCTGCATGAAACATGACTCACTAAATTAGTTCTCAGTGTGCTCCCAATCAGTTGTTCCCTTTTGATGTAGCCCTAAGCAAAGTCAAGGAAAATACACTTTCATATGAAAGCATTTGCAGAACTTCCACAGAACTCCGTGTTGACTGGAATCTCAGCAAATATTGTTTCAACTGATCTTGTTGATGCTTGGCAGGAAAGATGAGCATACCAATTGTACTTGACTGCCCAAATTTTGTTGTTCAAGTTGAAGCATTCGTTTGCAGGAACACTTTAATATTTGAGGTTTCACTTCCTTTTCCCCTGTAGGGATACATGAATTTGGAACTCTAAATCAAACACGGTATTAGCTAACTGTTTGAAACTTGACACACGTAATTAGAGCTCAGTGTGCTCTCAATGCTTTGTTCCCTGTTGAAGTAGCCCTAATCGGATGCAAGGAAAATACACTTTGAATTGAAAGCATATGCAGAGCTTTCACTCTATTCGGAGTTTATTGGAATATCAGCAAAATTTTTTTTTCACACAATCTTGTTGATACTTGGCAGGAAAGATGAGTATTCCAGTTGGACTTGGCTGCCCAAATTTCTTTCTTTTATGATGAAGCGTTTCTTTGCAGGAACACTTTGAATTTTTAGATTCCATTTCTTTTTTTCCTATAAGGACACATGAATTTGGCCCTCTAAAAGAAAAACGGTTTACTCTAGCTTCTTCAACCTTGAATCACTCAATTAGTTCTCAGTGCACTCTGTATGCATTTTTCCCTGTAGAAGTAGCACTAAACAGAGGCAAGGAAAATACACATTAATTTGAAAGTGTTTGAAGAGCTTCCACAGAACTCCGAGTTTACTTGAATCTCATCAAATATCTATTCATCCGAACTTGTTGATACTTGGGAAAAAAAAGATGAGTATACCAATTGTGCTTTCTGCTCAAATTGCCTTCTTCTAGGTTTAAGCATTTGTTTCAGGAACACTTTGAATTTGTGGTTTCTCTTCCTTTCCCCTTATAGGATACATGCATTTGGAACTCTAAATCTAACGTGGGTTGTACTAGCTGATTGAAACTTGAGTCTCTCAATTATTTGTCAGTGTGCCCTCTATGCTTTGTTCCCAGGTGATGTAGCTCTAAGCAGAGGCAGGGAAAATACACTTTCATTTGAAAGCCTTTCGAGAGCTTCCCCAAATCTCTGAGTTTACTGGAATCACCGCAACTATTTTTCCCCCCCAAACTTGTTGATACTTGGCAGGAAAGATGAGTATACCAGTTGCACTTGGCTGCCCATTTTTTTTTATAGGATAAGTCTTCTTTTGCAAGAAAACTTAGAATTTTTAGGTTACACTTCATTTTTTCCTATAGTGATATATGCATTTGGATCTCCATATCTAACGTGATTTGTGCTAGATGCTAGAAACTTGACTCACTCCATAATTTCTCATTCTGCTCTCTATGATGTGTTCCCTGTTGAAGTAGTCCTAAGCAGAGGCAAGGAAAATACATTTTCATTGGAAAGCATTTGCAGAGCTTCCACAGAACTCAGAATTTCCTGGAATCTCATGAAATAGTTTTTCACATGAACTTATTGATACTTGGCACAAATGATGAGTATAACAGTTACACTTTGCTACCCAAATTTTGTTCTTTTTGGTTGAAGCGTTCCTTTGCAGGAACACTTTGTATTTTGAGGTTTCACTTCATTTTCCTTTATAGGGATACAAACATTTGGAACTCTATATCAAACCTGGTTTGTGCTCACTGCTTGAAACTTCACCACTCAATTAGTTCTCAGCATGCTCTCTATGCTTTGTTTCCTGGTGAAGTATCCCTAAGCAGAGGCAAGGAAATTACAATTTCATTGAAAACATTTGTATAGCTTCCACAAAACTCTGAGTTTACTGGAATCTCAGCAATTTTTTTTTCTCTCAATTTGTTGATACATGGCAGGAAAGATGAGTATACTAGTTGCACTTGGCTTCCCAAATTGTCTTCTTCTAATTTAAAGCCTTCGTTTGCAAGAACATTTTGAACTTTTTGGTTACACTTCATTTTCTTCTATATGGATACCTGTATTTGGAACTCTAAATCAAATCTGTTTGTACTAGCTGCTTGAAACTTAACTACTCAATTAGTTCTCAGTGCATTCTCTATTGTTTGTTCCCTATTGACATAGACCTAAGCAGAGGCAAGGAAAATACACTTTCATTTTAAAGCTTTTGCAGAGCTTCCACCAAACTCCGAGTTTGCTGGAATGTCAGCAAATATTTTTTTTTCTCCTGATATTTTTAATACTTGGCAGGAAAGGTGTGTATGCCAGTTGCACTTGGCTCCATGATTTTCGTTCTTCTAGGTTAAAGCCTTCGATTGGAAAAACACTTTGAATTTTTTGGTTTCACTTCCTTTTCCCATATAGGGATACATGCATTTGGAACTCTAATTCAAAAACCGTTTGTGCTAGCTGATTAAAACTTGACTCACTCAATTAATTCTCAGTGCACTCCCTATGCTTTTTCCCTGATAAAATATCCCTAAGCATAGGCAAGGACAATACACTTTTATTGGAAAGGGTTTGCACACTTCCACAGAATTCCGAGTTTAATGGAATGTCAGCAAATTTTTTTTGCCCGAAATTGTTGATACTTTGCAGGAAAGATGAGTATACCAGTTGTACTTGGCTGACCAAATTTCATTCTTCTGGGTTTAAGTATTCCTTTTCAGGAATATTTTGAAATTTTAGGTTCCACTTCCATTTCCCCTATAGGTATACATGCATTTA
>NW_026010526.1:0-3072 GCF_001458135.2 Marmota marmota marmota
TCCGCGTCCTCCCGCCCCTTCACTCCCGTGTTGGGGGCGGTTACTCGGCGGACGCCTGCGCACTCCTGCTGGCGCGAGGGCGGCCCGGCCCGCGACCCCGCCTCCCGAGGCTGCCCAGGGGTCGGCCTCGCCGGCGTGCTCCTGATTGGTGGCCTCGGGCCAGGTCTCGCTGTCGATCAAAGTTGGCGGGAAAGCGGCCGCGGCGCGGAATGGCGGCGGCTGCGGACTCGGGCCGCAGCCCGGGGGCCGTGCGGCTGCCGACGTCGCCGCCGTTCAAGGTGCTGGCGGAGCAGCTGCGGCGCGACGCGGAGGGCGGGCCCGGCGCCTGGCGGCTGTCCCGGGCGGCGGGCCGCAGGCCGCTGGAGCTGGCGGCCGTGTGGATGCAGGGCACCGTGGTGGCGGCGGGCGGCGACGGGGCGCGGCTGCGGGACCCGAGCGGGGCCTTCTCGGTGCGCGGCCTGGAGCGGGTGCCGCGCGGACGGCCCTGCCTCGTCCCAGGTAACCCGGCGCCCGCGGCCTGCCTTGTCCCTTTGGTCACCCGTCTTCCCGAGCCGTCCCCAGTCCCGCCTCCCCCGAGCTTTTCCGTTTTCTCTGAAATGGGGTCTGGCTGTGTTGTCCAGGCTGGCCTCAAACTCCGCGGCTCCAGCGAGCCTCCGGCCGCAGCCTCCCCGGAGCGGTGCTGGGAGTGGGGCCAGGTCTTTCACGTGCTGGGCGAGCGCACTGCCCCTGAGCTGCCCGGCGGCCCTCCTCCTGGGTTCCCTGGGGAAGGACCCCTGGCTGCTGTATTTGTCACCAGCTGCCTCCTCACCGGTGACTTCACTTCTTCCCCCACCAAGCCTTGGGAGATGCTGTCCTAGGAAATGCCTGCCTTCTTCCCAGATGTTGGAGTTCAGACCTGAGCTGGCATCAGACTCACCGCACCTTGGGGCATCTGAAAGCCCAGGGGGCTGTCCCTGCCCCAGGGTGTCAGGAAGTCCAGGAGGGACTGGAATGTGCATTTCTGACCAGCTCCCAGGAAGTGCCATGCCACTGGCTAGGGCCGTCGTTGAGATAAGGCAGGCTTGAGCTCTGTGGTTCTGACAGCTCGCCCTTAGCATCTGGCCCAGTGCCTGACTCGTGGGTGCTCCAAGAACCCCTTGTTTATAGGTGACAGGCACGGGCACCCAGGATCTCATCTCACTCCTTTGCTGGGAAGTCAGCTAACCCTCGGACGCGGGGCCGTTCAAGGGCTGGCTGCGATGGAGACCAGGTATATAAGGCCTGCCGGGGAGACAGCCCGGGAGCACGTTTCCCGGAAGATCCTCGATCCTGGTGGAGCTACCATGTGATCTTGGAAGGCTTGTGTGGGGGGGTGTGTAAGGTCTCAATGTTGGCAGTTTGAACACAGTCGGCCTCTCTCTGTGGCTCCTGCCCCTGTGAAATCGGGCTGCGGGTCTCCATCTCTGGCCCTTCCTGCTTGCCCAGTCTTGCTTTCTAGCTCAGGGCAGGATGGGGCAGTGGTCGGCCTGCGCTGCTCAGGGTCTGACGAGTTGGGCTGAATTCCTAGCCACATTCTTCCCCTCTGAGAAGGCTTTTGCTCTTTCTGGACTTTTTCACCCTCTGTGAAAAGGAGCTAGTCATTCCTTCCTGCTCTGTGGATTCAGTAGGTGGACATGACCTTAGCTCAGCTCCCGCACACACACGTGGTGGGGTGGAATGTTGACTCAGTGTGCTCTTGGCCGCAGCCTTAGTCTAGCCCGGGATTGGCAGACCACAGGCTGATGCCTCTTTTCATAGGACCTGTGAACTTACAGCTTTGTTTTCTATTTTTATTTATCTTTTTTTTTACTTTTAAAAAAATTTTATAGTTGTAGATGGACAGCATGCCCTTATTTATTTTTGTCTGAGGTGCTGAGGATCAAACCCAGTGCCTCACAAGTGGCAAGTGCTCTGCCACTGAGCCACAGCCCAGCCCTGTCTTTTTACTTTTGAGATGGGCTCTTGCTGTTTTGCTCAGGCCAGTCTTGAACTCTTGGATTTGAGGGACCCTCCTGCCTCAGCCTCCCGAGTGTTAAGACTGCAGGCGCACGCCACCATGCTGGTTTGGTTTTTACATTTTTAAATGGCTGGAAAAAAATCATGGCGTGTGCTGGGCACAGTGGCGCAGACCTGAAATCCCAGTGGCTTGGGAGGCCGAGGCAGGTGGATGTGAATTCAAAGCCAGCCTCAGCAACAGCAGGCTGTTAAGCAACTCATGAGACCCTGTCTCTAAATAAAATACAAAATAGGGCTGCGGATGTGGCTCAGAGGTTGAGTGCCCACGAGTTCAATTCCTGGTATCCACCCCCACACACAAAAAATCATGGCAGGTAAGTAGTATCTGACAGCCAAATGTCAGAGTGTCCATCCGTGGGGTTTTATTGAAACACTTGTGACTTGGGAAGGCCCGGGGCTGCTCTCCTAAGTAACTAAAGAGCGAGGAGCCTGGTAGAACCTACAGCCTGCAAGGCCTGAGAGAGTTACCGTCTGGCCCCTTACAGAACACGTGGCCTTAGACTCTGAATGTGGTCCATGCTGCCTGGTGTCTCGGCCTCAGCAAAGTCCCTTGAAGCAGGTTGGGCAGCACCCCCCTCCCCTGCACATTCTGGTCCCAGCCCTGGCATAAGCCTGGCGCCCAGTGGGTGCCTCAGTGTTTGAGCTGGGCAACTCTGAGCCTGAGTGGCTCACCCGCTGGCCTGAATGCCCTCTTGCCAATTTGTGCCAAGTTCTGCTTTACAATCCGAGTCACTGCCTGCAGGGGGCGGGGGGCGGGGAAGTCGGGGGCCACTAAACAGTGCACCGCTGTAGGCATGAGCCGGGTGGTGGAGGGAAACGTCCTTAAACGTTTTAGAGGTGCTGATGGCATCTGCCTGTGGAGCTCTGGGGATGGCGGAGTTGGTATTTGGGTCCCCACACCAGGAAAGAGCTCGCACCACCCGTGTGGCTGGCCCTGCCACTGCGAGCCTCTGGGGTGTCCTCAGAAGCCTCCAGCTGCGGGGCACTGAGGGCTGCTCCCGGTCAGCTCCGGGTCTGTCTGGAGTTCTCGGGGGGGGG
>NW_026010527.1:0-3071 GCF_001458135.2 Marmota marmota marmota
AAAAAAAAAAACAAAAACAAAAAACAAAACCCCAAAAAACAAAAAAACCCAAAACAACAACAACAATAGCCAATCAATTTATCTTATTTAAAAAGCAAGCAAACAGGGCTGGAGTTTTGGCTCAGCGGTAGAGCACTCATCTAGCACATGCAAGACCCTGGGTTTGATCCTCAGCACCACATAAAAATAAATAAATAAAATAAAGGTATTGTGTCCAACTACAACTAAAAAATAAATTTTTTTTTTAAAAAAAGCAAGCACAAACCCTCTAGATAACAACAGAGATATTAAGGAGATATCAAGGGGAGAGAGGCTATTTCATAGTGTGTTAAGGAGATTTAAGATTTGTGTTATGTTCAAGAGGGGATAAAAATACTGAACAACTTTGGACTTGGTTAGAAAAGCTTACAGTTTAGTGTGGATGTAAACATTAAGGGTAACCACTAAAATCATAGAAAAGCAATCTGTCATCCCCAAACAAGAAGGAAAAAAAAAAAAAGAAAAAGAAAAGAAGAAAAGGATTATAAATATAAAATAAATACCAAGAAGATAAAATCCGTCCAAATGTATCAGCCATCATTGGCAATGTTTACAGATGAACTCAACAAATGATGGAGACCAGCAGATTGAGTAAATAAAACAAAATCCAACTAGATAGAGCTTATAAAAGTCATAGCTAAACAAAGCAACAGAGACAAGTTTTAAAATAGAGATGGCACTATTACATGAAATTTATTCAACTAACAGTACAGTTTCCAATAGATAGAAGTACAAATAGAAACTTAGAATCCATAATTATATTGTGAGAATTTAACAAAACTCTTATGATTTATATTGATGGATTAGACAAACCAAAAACTATAAGAATACATACATGTGGGGTTGGAGTTGTAGCTCAGTGGTAGAACACTTGCCTAGTAGGCTCTGGATCCGATCCTCATCACCACGTAAAAATAAATAAAGATGTTGTGTCCATGTACAACTAAAAAAATACATATTTGTTATTTTCTGTTTTTGCAACAAAATTACTGAGACTAGGAACTCTATAAAAAAAGAGTTTTAAATACTAAACCCAAACCTAACAATGTATAAAAATAATAATAGCTTATCGCCAAGTAGTGTTTACCATAAGAATGCAGGGAACGTATCAGAAAATCTATTAAATGTAACACAATATGAAAACAGATGAACATATTAGTTTGCTAGATCCAAAAAATGAAAATTTCGAATTAATCTATAATTAAGTTCGTAATTTCAATTGCATCTGCATGTTTTTCCCAAAAGGTCTAGAACAGCAATATTGGGAAAATGTTGATAACCGTTGAAGCTGAATGACAGAAATATATAATATTCTATTTACTTTTGTATTTGTTCAGAAATTTTCATAATAAAGAAGTCTTAAAATGCTGAAAGTTTAAAAAATAATCTCAAGCACATATAGCAAAATAGTAGGTGGGAAATATTTTGCAATTAAAAACACAAAACAAGTGTCATGGATTTCCCCAAAATAGTTTCTTTGGGCCTGTAAATAATTTTGCTTGGTCAAAAAATAAAGGTAAATACTACTGGAAAGGTAAGAAGGGATAAGGTGCTTAAGGATTTTGTTGTGTACCATGGTTAAAAAAATTCCTCATGTAGGAAATGAAAAATGACTGAAGCAAAGGGCAAGGTAAGTTTTGCATGGTATATTATAATAATAACAATAATGATAAAAAATAATATTCATATAATTCATACTTATGTAGCAACTGTTATGTGGCAGACTTTAAGTGTTTTACATATGGTGAATCAATATTCACAACAACCCTTTGACCTTGATTCTATTCTAAGTCACATTTTACCCATGAGAAAATGCAGGCACAGAGAAGTTAAATAACAAGCCGAAGTCACACAACTAGTAACCAGCTTCAAACAAGGAATCAGTCTGAGACTCTGATCTGGTCCTGCATTATCCCATAAGGTGGTCATCAGCCTATTTAAATTTGTTAAAATTAAATAATACTAAATGTTTAGCACCTAAATTGTACTAGCCATGTTTCAAACGTTCAATGCTCACATCCCACATATATGGATAACACAGATATAAAAATGTTTCTATCATTTTGGAAAAATTTATTGAACAATACTGCTTTACTCATATTATTACTATTTTATATCAGACTTTCTTCTTCTAGAGGCACCAATTTTTTTTTTAACATTCCTTAAGCAGAGCTTCTCAATCTCAGTACCACTGATATTTTGGCTTGGATAATTATTTATTGTGGGGGGATGTCCTGTGCATTGGAAGATGTTGAGCATCATCTCTGGATTCTGCTCACCAGATGCCAGTAGCACTCTCTGTACCAACTTGTGACAACCAGTGTCTCCAGACATGGCCAAATGTCTCTTGGTGGTACAAAATGGTTCTTGGTTGAGAACCACCTGTCAAAACAATAACTCACTGTCATAGATGAAATCTGTATTTTGATTTAGTTTCAAATTTATAGAGACACTCTTTGCTTTCTAGATGATTTGCTTTATTTCTGCTTCTTCTCTGCTTCAATATCACAAGTGTGTGCCTGGAAACCCCTCTGCATATGGTCACAGTTACATAAACACAGTAGAAGTGAATAAAAACCAGAAATTTTCATTGGTAATACTTGCCACTTCTGTAATCTAGGTGAAATTTTCTTTAATGGTTTTGAAAAAAGGATAAATTCATAATGATGTTTATGGCTTTCTGGTCCTAGATCTTATCCTAACTTCTAACATGGTAGATTAATTTTGTTAGTTTTTGAACTTTATATCAGGGGTTGACCAACTTTTTCCTAAAGAATCAGATAGCAAATATTTTAAGCTTGCAGGCCAGATGGACTCTGTCACAACTACTCAACTCTGCAGTTGTAACACTAAAGCCGTCAAAGACAATACACACATGAATGAGCATGGCTGTGTTCCAATAAAACTTTAATTACAAAAACAGGTGGTCGGTCCATGGACCATAGTTTAATGACCCCTACTTTGTAGAAATTGAATCATGTAGTGTGTGTGTGTGTGTGTGTGTGTATGTGTGGTTTTTTTTTTTTTTTTTT
>NW_026010528.1:0-3071 GCF_001458135.2 Marmota marmota marmota
GGTAGAGAGGGAAGATGGGAGGGGAGGGAAGGGGGGATAGTAGGGGATAGGAAAGGTAGCAGAATACAACAGTCACTAATATGGCATTATGTAAAAATGTGACTGTGTAACCAATGTGATTCTGCAAATTTTATTTGGGGTAAAAATGGGAGTTCATAACCCACTTGAATCAAATGTATGAAATATGATATGTCATGAGCTGTGTAATGTTTTTACAACCAATATAAATAATAATAATAATATTATAATATTATTAAATAAAAGTTGTGGAAATGAAATCAACATGTGAAAGTATTTGAGATAGAAGATTAAATAGCAAAAAGTGAAAAAACATATTTTGTGTTCACTACTACCACATATAAAATTTCAGTCCACATGAACATATCCTGGGGAAAATAGCTAAAGAAAAGTGGAAATAACCGATTTTAGATTTGTAAATTGCAGATTTTTTCTTTGAAAGTGTCTTATTCTTTTAAGTGTTTGTTTGTTTTTAATGACTAATTAGCTAATTATTTATTGATGATTTATTGAAATATTCAATGAAAAATTAATTCTTATAGTTCATAGCTTAAGACTCATAAATTTCTTACTTAGAATTATAGATCTACTACACTATTTTAAAAATATGTTGTATTGGATAGTTTCAGTGAATATGCTGTGAAGATATGTGTGATTGGGCATATCATATGCTTACTTACCTGCCAAAATATGTTTGGTGTATTTAATGTGCTTATACACATATAATGCATTATATTTCTAAAACTCACCAGCGTTTTCTTACAACATAATTATTTATTTAATAGAAATGTGATTATTTACATCCCAATCTGTACTTTTGTCCATAAACTTTATGCATGAGACAGTTTGATTTTTGAGACATTATTTTGTATGTTGTTATTATTTTTCCCTGTCAAAATAGTTTCTCAGACTGTGATATAGTCACCTTTTTGTTACTTTAGCAAATACCTGATATGACCAATTTTTATAGAGAAAAGATTGATTTTTCATTCACAATTTTGGAGATTTTAGTCCATGGCTATTTGTTCCTGTTGCTTTGGGAATCTGATGGCAAATCATGGCAGGAATAGAAGGCAGAACAAGTCTCTTCACCTCATGACTGGAACAGAAAGAAAAAGAGTTGGGGCCTGGGGTGCCACTATTCTATTCAAGAGCATGTCTTTAATGAAAAGAAGAACTCTGTTGTAATTTAAATTAGGTGTCCTTCAAATTCTCATGCATGAGACAATGCAAGAAAGTTTAGAGATGAAATGTTGGGGTTATATGAGGTTAAAACCCAATCAGTGCATTAATCCCCTGATAGGATTAACTTGGTATGACTTGGCAGGTAAGGGTGGGGCTGGAGGAAGTGGGTCTCTCATGGCCTGCCTTTGGGGTTTATATTTCATCCTGGTAGAGAACTCTCTAATGCATAAGGGTTCCTCTCTCTCCCTCTCGCTGGATGCCAGGTTCCCAGCTTCCTTTCTCTGCCACACACTTCTGCCCTTATATTCTTCCTCACCGGAGGCCCCGAGAAATGCTGTTGGCTTTCTATGGACTTCTGAAATCATGAGCCCCCAAATAAATTTTTCTTCTTCTAATTGTTCCTATCAGGTTTTTGGTCATGTCAGGGAAAAAGCTGACTAAAACAAACTCCCTCAAGGCACCACTGCTTATAGGTTCTACTCCTTCTTAATAGCACCAAGCAGAGGCACTCCTTAGCCCGTATAAATACACCACTTCAATCTTTCCCTTGTTCATCATTTGGGGCTCTCTTCTTGTGCCTCTGTGTCTTTTCCTCTTCTTACAAGGATACTTACATAGGATTTAGGGCCTACCCTAAATTTAGGATGATTTCCTCTTGAGATTCTTAATGAATTATATCTACTGATCTCCTAAATAAATTCTATTTTTAGAGTTATATTCTAAGGTTCTGAGTAGGCCTGGGTAAAAGTGGCACTATTCAGTCCTCTACAGAAAGTAATACCAATAATGGGAACAGAAGAAGATTGATTAAAAACAAACAAACAACAACAACAAAAAACCACTAGGGAGGGACCGCATGAAGTGTAAAATGTGAAAAGAGAGTTTCTACACTAAGTGGAAGAAAATTTAGGTACCAGAAAGCTAGCATAGACCAAGATTCTCCTCTTAGGTTAGGGATGTGGCTTAGTGATAGAATGCTTGGCTAGCATGTGCAAAGTCCAGGGCTCTATTCCCAGGACCATAAGAAATAAAATAAAATAAAAATATACTACCAAAGACAATGCTCCCATGGCATCACTTAAAAACAACAACAAAAAAGATTCTTCTCTCGAAATTTGGCATGGAAAACAGTAGTCACTTGCCTTCAAGAGACCAAATAGTGGGCTGGGGATGTGGCTCAAGCGGTAGCGCGCTCACCTGCCATGAGTGCGGCCTGGGTTCGATCCTCAGCACCACATACAAATAAAGATGTTGTGTCTGCCGAAAATTAAAAAATAAATATTAAAAAAAAAAGGATCTTTAAAAAAAAAAAGAGAGACCAAACAGGCAAGGACCATTTTAGATTTAAATAAATTAAATTCATAGTTTTTGCACATCAAATTGTATAAAAAACTGTGTAAAATATAAGTAACTACAACCATACATTCTACCCATCCTAAAAAACTGGTATAATTCCTTTCTTCTATAAAAACACAGGCTGTTAATTCATTTCTTCTTTGTATTGATTTTGACTTTCTTTTGGTTACTGGTCTTGCCTCATCTCATTTTTTTTTTCAAAATATTTGTATTGTAAGACTGTGATAATATAATATCATGACTTTGTTTTCTGGCTATGTTAGGTTTTTAGCTTCCTTAGTGAAGGAACTGTCTCTATATCTTTCTAGCCATCACCATTGTTACTACCATACACTTATTAGATAACGAATTTAACGCTTTTACTTTTTTCCTGGTTTTTACATCCATCCTTATTTCATTTATATATAAATTATATAGATAGATAGATTTTATATATATATATATATATATATATATATATATATATATATATATATATATATATTTGAATTTGTCTTTAAAAAATATAGTAT
>NW_026010529.1:0-3071 GCF_001458135.2 Marmota marmota marmota
GTGCCCCGCACATGCCAGGCATGCACGCTACCGCTTGAACCACATCCCCAGCCCCTTACTAGCCTCTTTATTGAAAAATAATTGACCACAAAATGCATGGATTTATTTGGACTCTCTATTCTATTCTATTAGCCTATGGGTCAGTTTTAATACTAGTCTTTCATTTTGATTGCTGTGATTTGAAGTAAATTTTCAACTTAGGTAGTAGGATATCTCTGGATTTGTTCATTTTGTTTAAGATTATTTCAGTTGTTTGGAGTCTTTCATGGATTTATATACATTTTAGGACAACTTTTTCTATTTCTTTGAAAAATATCACTGAAATTTTGATAGGTACTACATTGAGTCTATACCTTATTTGGGGTAGTAGAGACTTTTTAACAATATTAATTCTTCCAATTCAAGAAAGGGCATATTTCCATATATTTCTGTATTCTTCAGTTTCTTCCATTGATGTTTTATAGTTGTCTTTTTTTTATCTTTCATTTTTTGGTACCAGGGATTGAACTCAGGGGCATTCGACCACTAAGCCACATCCACAGCACTATTTTGTATTTTTTTATTTAGAGACCGGCTCACTGACTTGCTTAGTGCATCAATGTTGCTGAGGCTGGCTTTGATCTTGTGGTCCTCCTGTCTCAGCCTCCCAAGCTGCTGGGATTACAGGCTTGCACCACTGTGCCTGGCTATAGCTTTTGTCATTTTATAGATATTTCACTTTCTTGGTTAAACTTGTTCCTCAGTATCTTTCTTTCTTTTTTTTTTATCTTTGGTAGCTATTTCAAGTTGTATTGTTTTCTTGAATTTTTTCCAGTTAACTCATTATTAGGGTATAAATGCTATTGATTTTTGTATGTTGATTTTTTATGCAAATATTTTACTGAATTTGTTTATCAGTTCTAACAGTTTTGGTTTTGGGTGCCATCTTCAGGATTTTTTCTAGGTTAAGTTCAGAGTCTTCTTCAAACATTGACAATTTAAGCTCTTACTTTCCAATTTGGGTATCTTTTATTTCTTTCCTTTGTCTAATTGCTCTGGCTAGACCTTCCAGTACTATGTTGAACAGAAAAGGTATGAGTTGGAATCCTTGTCTTATTTTTGATTTTGGAGGAAAAGCTATCACCTTACCATCACTGAGTTTAGGTTAGATATGAATTTGTCTTGTATGACCTTTCTTGTGTTGTACATTCATTTGATATCTAACTTGATCAGAAGTTTTATCATGAAAGGATGTTAAATTTTGTCAAATGCTTTTTTGGCATCTTATAATAATAATATGAATAAAATTATTCATTATTTTAATGTGTTATGTCACACTTATTGATTTACATATTATATTAGTCCATCTTCTATTGATGTAGCAAAATACCAGATGCTGGATACTTATAAAGAGAAGAGGTTTTGGGCTGGGGTTGTGGCTCAGCAGCAGAACACTCGCCTAGCACATGCAAGGCCCTGGGTTCAATCCTCAGTACCACATATTAATTAATTAATTAATTAATTAATTAATGTATTATGTTCAACTACAACTAAAAAAAATATTTAAAAAAAGAGAAGAGGTTTATTTAGCACAAAGTTTTGGAAGCTGAAAGTCCAAGATTGAGCAGTCTCATTGGTTTGGCCTATGGTAAGGGACCAATTGTGGATGACATCATTGCAGAAACATGTGAGAGGAAGACATCACATGGCAAGACAGGAAAATAGAGAATGGTAGGAGCAAGTCTTGTTCATTTTATAATAAGTCATTCTCCTGAGAACTAACTCTATGATACCAGCATTAATCTCTTCTGAGGGTGGTCCACCAGTGATGTAACTATGTCCAATTAGGCCCCATCTCTTAAAGTTTCCACCACCTCTCATATCACCACAATAGGAACAAAGCTTATAATACATGAAACTTTGAAGGTACACCCAAATCAAATCATAGTACATATATTGAATCATCTTTACATTGCTGAAATAATCCCAATTGATTATACTAAATAATTCTTTTAATTTGATGCTGAATTCAGTTTGTTAGTGTTTTTTTGAAGATTTGCACTACTATGTTCATCAGAATATTGGTCTGTAGTTTTCTTGTGGTATCTTTGTCTGACTATTTTAAGCTTGGAAGTGTTTCTTTTCCTTGAAGTTTTTGAAACATTTGAAGAAGGAATGGTTTTATTTGTTCTTTAATTGGTTGGTAAAATTCAGCAGTGAAGCCAGGCATGGTGGCACATGCCTATGATCCCAGTGACTCCGGAGGCTGAGGCGGATGATCACAAGTTCAAAGCCAGCCTCAGCGATTTAGCAAGGCCCTATGCAACTTAGACCAAACCTCAAAGTTTGAAAAAAAAATTAAAAAGGCTGGTATTATGGTTTATATTGGATGTTCTCAAAAAGCTCATTTGTGAGACAATGCAAGGTTTGGAGGAAAAATGTTTGGGTTATAGCCTTACCCTAGTCAGTGAATTAATCCCTAATGAGATTAAATGAGAAGTAACTGGAAGTGGGTGGGGTATGCCTGGAGGAAGTGATTCATTGGGGTATATGTTTTATATCTGGAGAGTGGAGTGTCTCTCTCTGCTTTCTGATCAACAATGTGAGCTGTTTCCCTGTGCTGCTCTCTTCCGCCATGATGTCCTGCCTCACCTCAAGCCCCGAAGAATGAAGCTGGCTGTCTATGGATTGAGACCTCTGAAACCATGAGCCCTTAAGTAAACTTTTCCTCCTTTTTTTTTTCAAATATTGATTTTATTTTTTTAAATACACAGCAATGGAATACATTACAATTCTTATTACACATATAGAGCACAATCTTTCATATCTTTGTATATAAAGTATGTTCACGCCAATTCATTTTTTATGCATGTACTTTGTTTTTTTTGCATTACAATTCTTTTTTTTTAATTTTTTATTGTTGGTTGTTCAAAACATTACATAGTTCTTGATATATCATATTTCACACTTTGATTCAAGTGGGTTATGAAGTCCCATTTTTACCCCGTATACAAATTGCAGAATCACATCAGTTACACATCCATTGATTTACATATTGCCATACTAGTGTCTGTTGTATTCTGCTGCCTTTC
>NW_026010530.1:0-6752 GCF_001458135.2 Marmota marmota marmota
TGCACTCTCTATGCTTTGTTCCCTGTTGAAGTAGCCCTAAACAGAGGGTAGGAAATACACTTTCATTTGAAAGCATTTGCAAATCTTCCACAGAACTCCGAGTTTACTGGAATCCCGGCAAATATTTTTTCCCCTGAACTTGTTGATACTTGGCATGAAAGATAAGTATACCAGTTGCACTTCAATGCTCAAATTTCATTCTTCTAGGGTGAAGTGTTTGTTTGCAGAAACCCTTTGAATTTTTAGATTTCACTTCATTTTTCCCTATAGGGATACAGGCATTTGGAACTCAAAATCAAACTCGTTTTTTGCCAGTTGCTTGAAACTTGATTCACTCAATTAGGTCTCAGTATGCTCTCTATGCATTGTTTCCTGTTGAAGTAGCCCTAATCAGAGGAAAGAAAAACAAACTTTCATTTGAAAGTGTTTGCAGAGCTCCCACAGAACTCTGTGTTTACTGTAATCCCAGAAAAATACTTTTTTACCCTAACTTGTTTATACTTGGCAGGAAAGATGAGTATACCATTTGCACTTGGCTTCCCAAATTTTGTTCTTCTTGGCTGAAGAATTCTTCTTCAGGAACACTTTGAATTTTTAGGTTTAACTGCATTTTCTACTGTAGGGATACAGGCATTTGGAAATCTAAATCAAACACAGGTTGTGCTATCTGCTTTAAACTAGACTCAATTAGTTCTCAGTGTGCTCTCTATGCTTTGTTCTCTGTTGAAGTAGCCATAAACAGAGGCGAGGAAATACACATTCATTTGAAAGCATTTGCAATGCTTCCAAAGTACTCCGAGTTTACTTGAATTCCAGCAAATATTTTTTTCACCCGATATTGTTGATACTTGGCATGAAAGATGAGTATACCAGTTGCACTTTGATGCCCAAATTTCATTCTTATAGGGTGAAGTTTTCCTTTGAAGAAACACTTTGAAATTTTTGGTTTCATTTTGTGTTTACCTATTGAGATAAAGACATTTTGAACTCTAATTCAAACAAGGATTGAGCTTGGTAGTTGAAACGTGACCCACTCAATTAGATATCTCTGTGCTCTCTATGCTTTATTTCCTGTTGAAGTACCCCTGAGAAGAAGCAAGGAAAATACATTTTCATTTGAAAGAGTTTGCAGACCTTCCACAGAACTCCGAGTTTACTGGAATCTCAGCAAATACTTTTCCCTAACCTGTTGATAATTGCCAGGAAAGATGAATATACAATTTGCACTTTGCTGACCAAATTTTGGTCCTCTAGGTTGAAATAATCATTTGCAAGAACACTTTGAATTTTTAGGTTTAACTTTGTTTTCCCCTATAGGGATACAGTCATTTGGACCTCTAAATCACTGATTGTGCTAGCTGTTTGAAACTTGACTCACACAATTTGTTTTCAATGCTCTCTCTACTCTTTGTCCCCTGTTGAAGTAGCCTTAAGCTGAGGTAAGGAAAATACACTTTCATTTGAATGCGATTGTAGAGCTTCCACAGAACTCCGAGTTTACTGGAATCTCAACAAATATTTTTTCACCCGAACTTGTTGATACTTGGCAGGAAAGATGAGAATACAATTGGTACTTGGCTGCCAAAATTTCGTTCTTGTATGTTGAAGCAATGTTTTGCAGGAACACTTTGAATTTTTAGTTTTAATGTCGCTTTCCCTATAGGGATATAGGCATTTGGAACTTTAAATGAAACACGTGTGGTGATAGCTGCTTTAAACATGACCAATGCAATTAGTCTCAGTGCACTCTCTATGCTTTGTTCCCTTTTGATGTGGCACTAAGCAGAGGCAAGCAAAACACACTTTCAATTGAAAGTGTTTGTAGTGCTTCCACAGAACTCTGAGTTTACTGGAAACCCAGCAAATATTTTTTCACCTGATCTTGTTGATACTTGGCAAGAAAGATGAGTATACCAGTTACACTTTGATGCCAAATTTCATTCTTCTAGGGTGAAGTGTTCCTTTGAAGGAACACTTTGAAATTTTAGGTTTCACTTTATTTTTCCCTATTGAGATACAGGTATTTTGAACTCTAATTCAAACAAGGTTTGTGCTAGCTAGTTGAATTTGACCACTAAATTACATCTCTGTACACTCTCGATGCTTTGTTTCCTGTTGAAGTAGCCTGAGAAGAAGTACAGAAAATACACTTTCATTTGAAATCGTTTGTAGACCTTTCAGAGAACTCCGAGTTTACTGGAATCTCAGTACATATTTGTTCCCCGAACCTGTTGATACTTTGTAGATAAATGAGTATACAATTTGCACTTGGCTGCCCACATTTTGTTCCTCTAAATTGAAGCAGTTGTTTGCAAGAACACTAGAATTTTTAGGTATAACTTTGTTTTCCGCTTTAGGGATACAGGCATTTGGAACTCTAAATCAAACACGGGTTGTGCTAGCTGCTTGAAACTTAACCTACAAAATTTGTTTTCAATGTCCTCTCTATTTATATCCCCTGTTGAAGCAGCGTTAAGCTGATGTAAGGAAAATACACTTTCATTTGAATGAGTTTGAAGAGCTTCCACAGAACTCCGAATTTACTGGAATCTCAACAAATATTTTTTCACCTGAACTTGTTGATACTTGGCAGGAAAGATGAGAACACCATTTGTACTTGGTTGCTCAAATTTTGTTCTTCTAGGATGAAGCAATCTTTTGCAGGACGTCTTTGAAATTTTAGGTTTAACTTCATTTTCCCCTAAAGGGATATAGGCATTTGGAACTGTAAATGAAACATGGGTTGTGCTAGCTGCTTGAAACTTGACCCACTCAATTAGTCTCAGTGTACTCTCTATGCTTTGTTCCCTGTTGATGCAGACCTAAGCAGAGGCAAGGGAAACACACTTTCATTTGAAAGCATTTGCAGTGCTTCCGCAGAACTCCAAGTTTACTGGAATTTCAGCAAATACTTTTTAACCTGATCTTGTTTACACTTGGCAGGAAAGATGAGTATACCAGTTGCACTTGCCTACCCAAATTTCATTCTTCTAGGTTGAAGCGTTCGTTTGCACAACACTTTGAAATTTTTGGTTTCACTTCATTTTCTATTGTAGGGATACAGGCATTTAGAACTCTAAATCAAACAAGGTTTGTGCTAGCTGTTTGAAACTTGATTCACTCAAATGTTCTCATTGTGCTCTCTATGCTTTGTTTCATTTTTGAAGTATCCCTAAGCAGAGGAAAGGAAAAACACTTTCATACAAAAGTGTTTGGAGAGTTCCACAGACCTTGGAGTTTACTGGAATTTCAGAAAATACTTTTTCATCCCATCATGATGACAGTTGGAAGGAAAGATGATTATACCAGTTGCACTTGGCTGCCCAAAATTCGTTCTTCTACATAGAATCGTTCGTTTGCAGGAACACTTTGAATTTTTAGGTTTCACTTCGTTTTCCGGTATATGGAGACAGACATTTGGAACACTAAATCAAACACAGTTGTTCTAGTGGCTTGAAACTTGACTCTCTCAGTTAGTTCTCAGAGCACTCTCTATGCTTTTTTTCCTTTCACTAGAAAGTGTTTGCAGTGCTTCCACAGATCTTTGAGTTTACTGGAATCTCAGCAAATATTTTTTCACCCAAACTTGTTGATACTACTAGAAAGACCAGTATACCAGTTGCACTTGGCTGCCCAAATTTCATTCTTCTAGGTTGAAGCATTTATTTGCACAACACTTTGAATTTTTAGGTTTCACTTCATTTTCTACTATAGGGATACAGGCATTTGGAACTCTAAATAAAGCAAGGTTTGTGGTATCTGCTTGAAACTTGACACACTCAATTAGTTTTCAGTGTGCTCTCTATGCTTTGTTCCCTTTTGAAATAGCCCTAAGCAGAGGAAAGGAAACATACTTTCATATGAAAGCGCTTCCACAGATCTTAGAGTTTACTGGAATCTCAGCAAATATTTTTTCACCCAAACTTGTTGATGCTACTAGAAAGACCAGTATACCAGTTGCACTTGGCTGCCCAAATTTCATTCTTCTAGGTTGAAGCGTTCATTTGCACAACACTTTGAATTTTTAGGTTTCACTTCATTTTCTACTATAGGGATACAGGCATTTGGAACTCTAAATCAAGCAAGATTTGTGGTAGCTGCTTGAAACTTGACACACTCAATTAGTTCTCAGTGTGCTCTCTATGCTTTGTTCCCTTTTGAAGTAGCCCTAAGCAGACGAAAGGAAATACACTTTCATATGGAAGCATTTGGAGAGTTCTAAAGACCTCCAAGTTTACTGGAATTTCAGAAAATACTTTTTCACCCCATCTTCTTAACACTTGGCAGGCAAGTTGAGTACACCAGTTGCACTTGGCTGCACAAATTTAGTTTTTCTAGGTTGAAGCATTCGTTTTCAGGAAAACTTTGAATTTTTAGGTTCACTTAACTTTTTCCCCTATAGGGATATAGGCATTAGGAACTCTAAATCAAACAAGGTTTGTGCTATCTGCTTAAAACTTGATGCACTCAATTAAATCTCTATGCACTCTCTATACTTTCTTCCCTGTTGATGTAGCCTTTAGCAGAAGCAAGGAAAACACAATTTAATTTTTAAAGCATTTGAAGTGCTTCCACAGAACTCCGATTTCACTGGAATCACAGCAAATATTTTTTCACCCGATTTTGTTGATACTTGAAAGAAATGATGAGCATATGATTTGCACTTGGATGCTGAAATTTCATTTTACTAGGGTGAAGTGCTCGTTTGCAGTAATACTTTGAATTTTTAGGTTTTACTTCCTTTTCCCCTAAAGGGTACAGGCCCTTGGAACTGTAAATCAAACATGGTTTGTGCTAGCTCTTTGAAACTTGAGCCCCTCAATTAGTTCTCAGTGCTCTCTCTATGCTTTGTTCCCTGTTGACATAGCCCTAAGCACAGGCAAGGAACATACACTTAAATTTGAAAGAGTTGGCAGTGCTTCCAGAGTACTCTGAGTTTACTGGAATCACAGAAAATACTTTTTCACCCAAATATGTTGGTTCTTGACAGAACAGATGAGTATACCATTTGCACTTGGCTGCCCCAATTTCGTTCTTCTAGGTTGAAGTGTTCATTTGCAGGAACACTTTGAATTTTTAGGTTTCACTTCTTTTTCCCCTATAGGGATACAGGCATTTGGAATTCTAAGTCAAACACTGTTTGGGCTAGTTGTTGAAACTTGATTCACTCAATTAGTTCTCACTGCACTCTCTATACTTTGTTCCCTGTTGATGTAGCATTAATAGTGGAAAGAAAAATACACTTTCATTTGAATGGGTTTGCAGAGCTTCCACAGAACTCTGAGTTTACTGGAATCTCAGAAAGTACTTTTTCACCTGATCTTGTTGATACGTGGCAGGAAAGATGAGAATACCATTTGTACTTGGCTGCCCAAGTTTTGTTCTTGTAGGTTGAAGCAATCTTTTGTAGAAACACTTTGAATTTTTAGGTTTAACTTCGTTTTCCCCTATAGGGATATATGCATTTGGAACTGCAAATGAAACACGAGTTGTGCTAGCTGCTTCAAACTTGACCCACTCAATTAGTCTCAGTGCACTTTCTATGCTTTGTTCCCTGTTGATGTGGCCCTAAGCAGAGGCAAGTAAATCACACTTTCATTTGAAAGTATTTGCAGTGTTTCCACAGAACTGCGAGTTTACTGGCATCTCAGCAAATACTTTTTCACCCGATCTTGTTGACCCTTGGAGGAAAGATGAGTATACCAGTTGCACTTGGCTACCCAAATATCATTCTTCTAGATTGAAGTGTTCATTTGATACCTCACTTGAATTTTTATGTTTCACTTCATTTTCCCCTATAGGGATACAAGCATTAGGAACTCTAAATCAAACACGGTTTGTTCTACCTGCTTTAAACTTGATTCACTATTTAGTTATCAGTGCACTCTATAGTCATTGTTCTTTTTTCAAGTAGCCCTAAGCAGAGGCAAGGTAATAGATTTTCATTTAAAAGCATTTGCAGTGCTTCCACAGACATCAGAGTTTACTGGAATCTCAGCAAATACTTTTTCACCCAATCTTGTTGATACTTAGCAGGAAAGATGAGTTTACCAGTTGCACTTGTCTGCCCAAATTTTGCTGTTCTAGGTTGAAGAATTCATATTCAGGAACAATTTGAAATTTTAGGTTTCATGTCATTGTCCTCTATAGGGATACAGGAATTTGGATCTCTAAATCAAACATGGTTTATGTCAGCTGCTTGAAACTTGACACACTTAATTAGATCTCTGTGTGCTCTTGGCTTTTTTCCAACTTGAAGTAGTCCTGAGCAAAAGCAAGGAAAATATGCTAGCCTCAGCTTAGGGTTTCTTCATAATGGAACAATAAATAGAAAGTGCACTGTGAATTACTTGAGTGTATCAAGTTTCAAGAAGCTAGCACATACCATGTTTCATTTAGTGTTCCAAATGCCTCTATCCCTATTGGAAGAATTGAAGTGAAACCTAAAAATTCAAGTGTTCCTGCTAATGAACCCTTCAACTTAGAAAAATGAAATTTGGGTTCCCAAGTGCACCTGGAACACCAATCATTCCTTCAATGTATGGACAAGGTCTGGTGAAAAAATATTTGCTGAGATTCCAGTAAACTCGAGTTTCTCAGAATCTTTGCAAAGGCTTTCAAATGAAACTGTGTTTTCCTTGTCACTGCTTAGGGCTACTTCAACAGGGAACAAAGCATAGAGAGCACACATAGAATTTAATTGTGTGTGTAATGTTTCAAGCAGGTAGCACAAACCATGTTTGATTTAGAGA
>NW_026010530.1:10699-15527 GCF_001458135.2 Marmota marmota marmota
CTGTATCCCTATGGAGGAAAATGAAGTGAAACCTTAAATTTCAAAGTGTTCCTGCAAACAAATGCTTCAACTTAGAAGAATGAATTTTGGTGTCCCAAGTGCGAATGGAGTACCAATCATTTCTTCAAAGTGTCAACAACATAGGGTGAAAAAATATTTGCTGAGATTCCAGTAAACTCAGAGTTCTGTGGATGATCGGCAACCCCTTTCTAATGAAATTGTGTTTCCTACCTCTACTTAGGGAAAATTCTACAGAAACGAAGCATAGAGAGCACACTGAGAACTAATAGATTGTGTCAAGTTTCAAGCACCTAGCACAAACCATGTTTGAATTTGAGTTCCAAATGCCTCTATCTCTATAGGGGAAAACAAAGTGAAACATAAAAAGTGAAAGTTTTCCTGCAAAGGGACTCTTCAACTTTGAAGAATGAAATTTGGTGGGCCAAGACAAATTGAGTACCGATCATTCCTTCAAAGTATCAACAAGATCGGATGAAAAAAAATATTTGCTGAGATTCTAGTAAACTCAGAGTTCTGTGGAAGCATGGCAAATGCTTTAAATTGAAATATTCTTTCCTTGTCTTGCTTAGGGCTATTTAAACAGGGAACAAAGCATAGAGAGGGCACTGAGAATGAATTCAGTGTGTCAAGTTTCAAGCAGCTAGCTCAAACCATGTTGGATTTAGAGTTTTAAATAACTCTATATCTATAAAGGAAAAAAGTGAAATCTAAAAACTCAAAGTGTTCCTGAAAACAATAGCTTCTCCTTAGAAGAATGAAAGTGCATCTAGAGTACTTATCATTTCTTCAAAGTATCAACAAGTTCGGATGAAAATATATTTGCTAAGATTCCATTAAACTAGGAGTTCTGTGAAAATTGGCAAATGTTTTCAAATGAAAGTTTTTTTTTTCCCTTACCGCTGTTTAGGGCTACTTCAACAGGGAACAAAGCATAGAGGGTGCAAAGAGAACTAATTGAATGTGTCAAGTTTCAAGCAGCTAGCCCACTCTATGTTATATAGAGTTCCAAATGTCTCTATTTCTACAGGGGAAAACAAAGTGAAACCCCAAAATTCGAAGTTTTCCTGAAAACGAATGCTTTAACCTAAAAGAATTAAATTTTGGGGGCCATGTTAGTTTGGAGTACTGATCATTTCTTCAATGTATCAAGAAAATTAGGTGAAAATATATTTGTTGAGATTCCTGTAAGCTCGGAGTTCTTTGGAAAGTTGGCAAACAATTTGTAATGTAAGTGTTTTTTCCTTGCCTCTGCTGAAGGCTACTTCAATAGGAAACAAAGCATGTAGAGTGCACTGAGAACTAATTGAGTGTTTAAAGTTTCAAGCAGCTAGCAGAAACTATGTTTGATTTACAGTTTTGCTGCCTCTATCCCTATAGGGAAAAACAAAGTGAAACTTAAAATTCAAAGTGTTCCTGCAAATGAATGTTTCAATCTAGAAGAATAAAACTTCGGGGGCCAAGTTTGACTGGAATACCAATCATTTTTTCAAAGTATAAAGAAGATCGGGTAAAAAAAAAAAAAATATATATATATATATATATATATATATATATACTTAGAACCATTAAACTCAGAGTTCTGTGGATGCTTGACATACGCTTTCAAAAGTAATTGTTTTTTTTTTTTCCTTGCCTCTGCTTAGGGCTACTAAAACAGGGATCAAAGCATAAAGAGGACACTGAGAATGAATTCAGTGTGTCAAGTTTCAAGCAGCTAGCTCAAAGAATGTTTGATTTAGAATTTCAAGAGGATCTTTCTCTATAGAGGAAAAGAAAGTGAAATCTACAAATTCAACATGTTCCTGCAAAGGAACACTTCAACTTCGAAGAATGAAATTATGGGGGCCATGTGAAATGGAGTCCTGAAGATTTCTTCAAAGTATCAACAAGATTGGATGAAAATATATTTGCTGACATGCCAGTAAACTCGGATTCCTGTGGAAGGTTGGTAAATGCTTTCAAATGAAAGAGTTTTTCCTTGAATCTGCTTAGGGCTAATTCAACAGAAAACAAACATAGAGAGTGCACAGAGATCTAATTGAGTGTGTCAAGTTTCAAGCAGCAGGCACAAGCCATGTTTGATTTAGGGTTCCAATTGCCTCTATCTCTATAGGGGAAAATGAAGTGAAACCTAAAATTTCAAAGTGTTCCTGCAAACGAACGATTCATCCCAGAAAAATGAAATTTGGGAATCCATGTGCGACTCAAGTACCAATATTTCCTTCAAAGTGTAAACAACATCGGGTGGAAAAATATTAGATGGGATACCAGTAAACTCGGAGTTCTGAGGAAGCTAGGCAAATGCTTTCAAAAGAAAGTTTTTTTTTCCTTGCCTCTACTTAGGGCTACTTCAATAGGGAACAAATCATAGAGAGTACACTGAGAACCAATTGAGTGTTTCAAGTTTCAAGCAGCTAGAACAAACCATGTTTGATTTAGAGTTCCAACTGCCTCTATTCCTACAGGGGAAATCAAAGTGAAACATAAAAATTCAAAGTGGTCCTGCAAACGAACGGTTCAACACAGAAGAATGAATTTTGTGAAGCCAAGTGTGACNAACATGTTCCTGCAAAAGATCGCTTCAACCTAGAAGAATGAGATTTGAGGGGCCAAGTGCGACTGTAGTACCAATCATTCCTTCAAAGTATCAATAAGATCGGGTAAAAAAAAAATGCTGAGATTCCTGTAAACTCAGATTTCCGTGGAAGCTTGGCAAACTTTGAAATGGTAGTGTTTTTTCCTTGCCTCTGCTTAGGACTACTTTAACAGGGAACAAAAAATAGAGAGCACTTTGGGTACTAATTTAGCCTGTCAAGTTTCAAGCAGCCAGCATTAGCAATGTTTGATTTAGAGTTCTAAATACCTCTATCCCTAAAGGAGTAAATAAAGTGAAACCTAAAATTCATAGTGTTCCTGCAAATGATTGCTTCAAAAAATGATGAATAAAATTTGTGGGCCAAGTGAAACTGCAGTACTGATCATTCCTTCAAATTATCAACAAGATTGCATGAAAAAATATTTGCTGATATGCCAGTAAACTTGGAGTTCTGTGGAAACTTGGCAAAGGCTTCCAAATGAAAGTGTTTTTTCTTTGCTCTGCTTAGGGATACATCAACAGTGAACAAATCATCCAGAGGACACTGAGAACTAATGGAGTGTGTCAAGTTTCAAGCAGCTAGCATAGACCATGTTTGATTTAGTGTTCCAACTGCCTCTATCCCTATAAGGGAAAATGAAGTGAAACCTAAAAATTCAAAGTGTTCATTTAAACGAATGCTTCAATGTACAATAATGAAATTTGGGGGGCCAAGTCCGAGTGGAGTACCGATCATTCCTTCCAAGTATCAACAAGATTGGGTGACAAAATATTTTGTGGGATTCCAGTAAACTCGGAGTTCTGTGAAATCTTGAAAAATGCATTCAAATGAAACTGTTATTTCCTTGCCCTTGTTTAGGTCTACTTCAAGAGGGAACAAAAAATATAGAGTGCACTGAGAAATAATTGAGTGTGTCAAGTATGAAGCAACTAGCAAAAACCATGTTTGATTTAGAGTTCCAACTTCCTCTATCCCTATAGGGGAAAATGAAGTGAAACCTAAAAATTCAAAGTTTTCCTGCAAACAAATGCTTCAACTCAGTAGAATGAAAATTTGGGACCCAAGTGCAAAGGAGTACTGATCATTCCTTCAAATTATCAATAAGATCGGGTGAAAAAAATATTTGCTGAGATAATAGTAAACTCAGAGTTCTGTGGAAGCTTGGCAAACCCTTTCAAATGAAAGTTGTTTCCTTGCCTCTGCTTTGGGATACTTCAACAGGTAAAATGCAGAGAGAGGGCAGTGAGAACTAATAGTGTCAAGTTTCAAGCAGCTAGCACATAGCTTTTTTGATTTAGCATTCAAACTGCCTCTATTCCTAAGGGGAAAACAAAGTGAAACCTAAAAAGTCAAAGTGTTCATGCAAATGAATGATTCAACCCAAAAGAATGAAATTTGGGTGGCAAAGTGTGACTTCATTACCCTCATTGCTTCAAAGTTTCAACAAGATTAGGTGAGTAAATTTTTGCTGAGATTCTAGTATACTTGGAGTTCTGTGGAAACTTGGCAAACGCTTCAAAGAAAGTGTTTTTTTCCTTGCCTCTGCTTAGGTCTATTTCAAATGGAAAAGCATAGAGAACACAGTGAGAACTAATTGATTTGTCAGGTTTCAACCAGCTAGCCCAAACCATGTTTGATTTAGAATTCCAAATGCCTCTATCCCTACAGGGGAAAATGAAGTGAAACTTAAAAATTCAAAGTGTTCCTGCAAAGGAACGGTTCAACACATAAGAATGAAATTTGTGAAGCCAAATATGACTGGTGTAATGATCATTCCTTCAAAGTATCAACAAGATCAGATGAAGAAATATTTGTTGAGATTCCAGTAAACTTGGAGTTCTGTGAAAGCTTGGCAAATGCTTTTAAATGAAAGTTTTTTTTTCCTTGCCTTCACTTAGGGCTACAGTACAAGGAACAAAGCATAGAGAGTGCACTGAGAACTATTTGAGTATGTCAAGTTTCAAGCAGCTAGAACAAACAATGTTTGATTTAGTATCCCAACTGTCTCTACCCTACAGGGGAAGACGAAGTGAAACCTAAAAATTCAAAGTGTTCCTGCAAATGAACCCTGCAACCTTGAGGAATGAAATCTGGGGGGCCAAGTAAAACTGGAGTAATGATCATTCCTTCAATGTATCAACAAGATTGGTGAAGAAATATTTCTGTGATTCAGTATTCTCATAGTTCTGTGGAAGGTTGGCTAATGCTTT
>NW_026010530.1:20638-24744 GCF_001458135.2 Marmota marmota marmota
ACCATGTTTGATTTAGAGTTCCAACTGCCTGTATCCCTATAGGGGAAAACAAAGTGAAATCTTAAGTTTCAAAGTGTTCCTGCAAACAAATGCTTCAACCTAGAAGAATGAAATTTGGTGTCAAAGTGGACCTGGAGTACTGAACATTTCTTCAAAGTGTCAACAACATAGAGTGAAAAAATATTTGCTGAGATTCCAGTAATCTCAGAGTTCTGTGGATAATTGGCAAACTCTTTCTAATGAAAGTGTTGTTTCCTACGTCTACTTAGGGCAACTTCATCAGAAAACAAACCATAGAGAGTGCACTGAGAAGTAATTGATTGTCTCAAGTTTCAAGCAGCTAGCACAAACCATGTTTGAATTTGAGTTACAAATGCCTCTATCCCTATAGGGGAAAACAAAGTGAAACAAAAAGTAAAAGTATTCCTGCAAAAGGACTCTTCAACATTGAAGAATAAAATTTGGTGGGCCAAGTCAAATTGAGTACCAATAATTCCTTCAAAGTATCAACAAGATCAGATGAAAAAAATATTTGCTGAATTCCAGTAAACTTGGAGTTCTGTGGAAGCATGGCAAATGATTTTAAATTGAAATATTCTTTCCTTGTCTTTGCTTAGGGCTATTTAAACAGGGAACCATGCATAGAGAGCACACTGAGAATGAATTCAGTGTATCAAATTTCAAGCAGCTATAACAAACCATGTTTGATTTAGAGTTTTAAATAACTCTATACCTATAAAGGAAAACAAGGTGAAATCTAAAACCTCAAAGTGTTCCTTTAAACAAAAGCTTCACCTTAGAAGAATGAAAGTGCATCTGGAGGACTTATCATTTCTTCAAAGTATCAACAAGATCAGGTGAAAATATATTTGCTAAGATTCCAGTAAACTCGGCATTCTGTGAAAGCTTGGCAAACATTTTCAAATGAAAGTGTTTTTTTTCCTTGCCTCTGCTGAGGGCTACTTCAATAAGAAACAAAGCATGAAGAGCACACTGAGAATTAATAGAGTGTTTAAAGTTTCAAGCTGCTAGCACAAACTATATTTGATTTACAGTTTCACTGCTTCTATCCCTATAGGGGAAAACAAAGTGAAACTTAAAATTAAAAGTGTTCCTTCAAATGAACGTTCAATCTAGAAAAATAAAACTTGGGGGGCAAGTTTGACTGGAGTACCAATCATTTTTTCAAAGAAGATCGGGTAAAATATACATATATATATTTGCTTAGAACCATTAAACTCAGAGTTCTGTGGATGCTTGGCATACACTTTCAAAAGTAATTGTTTTTTTTTTCCTTGCCTCTGCTTAGGGCTACTACAACAGGGATCAAAGCATAAAGAGGACACTGAGAATGAATTCAGTGTGTCAAGTTTCAAGCAGCTAGCTCAAAGAATGTTTGATTAGAATTTCAAGAGAATCTATCCCTATAGAGGAAAACAAAGTGAAATCTACAAATTCATAGTGTTCCTTCAAAGAAATGCTTCAACTTCGAAGAATGAAATAATGGGGGCCAAGTACTACTGGAGTCCTGATGATTTCTTCAATGTATCAACAAGATTGGATGAAAATATGTTTGCTGACATTCAGTAAACTTGGATTCCTGTGGAAGAATTGAAAATTCTTTCAAATAAAAGTGTATTTTCCTTGCCTCTGTTTAGGGCTAATTCAACAGAAAACAAAGCATAGTTAGTGCACTGGGATCTAATTGAGGGTGTCAAGTTCCAAGCAGCAGGCACAATCCATGTTTGATTTAGGGTTCCAACAGCCTCTATCCCTATAGGGGAAAATTAAGTGAAACCTAAAAGTTCAAAGTGTTCCTGCAAATGAACGCTTCAACACAGATAATTGAAATTTGGGAATCCATGTGCGACTCGAGTACCAATATTTCCTTCAAAGTATCAACAAGTTAGGGTATAAAAATATTTGCTTAGATTCCAGTAAACTCGGAGTTCTGAGGAAGCTTAGCAAATGCTTTCAAAGTATACTGGGTAAAAATGGGAGTTCATAATCCACTTGAATCAAATGTATGTAATATGATATATCAAGAGATTTGTAATGTTTTGTACAACCAGTAATAAAAAAATGAAAGTTTTTTTTTTACTTGCCTCTTCTTAGGGCTACTTCAACAGGAAGCAAAGCATAGAGAGTTCACAGAGAACCAATTGAGTGTTTCAAGTTTCAAGCAGCTAGCACAAACCATGTTTAACTTAGAGTTCTAACTGCCACTATTCCTAGAGGGGAAAATGAATTGAAACCTAAAAAATCAAAGTGTTCCTTCAAACGAATAGATCAACACAGAAAAATGAAATTTGTGAAGCCAAGTGCGACTGGAGTACAGATCATTCCTTTAATATATCAACAAGATCAGGTAAAGGAATATTGTTGAGATTCCAGATATCTTGGAGTTCTGTGAAAGCTTGGCAAATGCTTTTAAATGAAAGTTTTTTTTTCTTGCCTTCATTTAGGGCTTCAGTACAAGGAACAAAGCATAGAGAGCACACTGAGAACTATTTGAGTATGTCATGTTTCAAACAGCTAGAACAAACAATGTTTTATTTAGTGTCCCAACTGCCTCCATCCCTACAGGGGAAAAGGAAGTGAAACCTACAACTTTAAAGTGTTCCTGCAAACGAACCCTGCAACCTTGAAGAATGAAATTTGGGGAGCCCAGTGAAACTGGAGTAATGATCATTCTTTCAAAGTATCAGCAAGATCAGGTGAAGAAATATTTCTGTGATTCTAGTATTCTCGGAGTTCTGTGGAAGGTTGGCAAACACTTTTCCTTGCCTCTGTGGAGGGCTACTTCAACAGGGAAAAAAGAATAGAAAGCTCACTTAGAACTAATTGAGTGTCTCAAGTTTCAAGCAGCTAGCATAAACAATGTTTGATTTAGAGTTCCACAGCATCTATCCATATAGAGGAAAAAGAAGTGAAACCTAAAATTTCAAAATGTTCCTGCAAATGAACACTT
The DNA here is from genome assembly GCF_001458135.2 of Marmota marmota marmota. Taxonomy (NCBI): domain Eukaryota; kingdom Metazoa; phylum Chordata; class Mammalia; order Rodentia; family Sciuridae; genus Marmota; species Marmota marmota. Next base: position 23,610 of record NW_026010530.1, read on the forward strand.
CAACCTAGAAGAATTTAATTTGTGGGGGGAGGGGAAGCTGACTGTCATACTGATCATTCCTTCAAAGTATAAACGACATCAAGTAAAAAATATTTTTTGAGATTCCATAAACTCAGAGTTCTGTGAATGCTTGGCAAAGCCATTCAAATGAAAATGTTTTTTCCTTGCCTCATCTTAGGGCTACATCAACAAGGAACAAAACATAGAGAGTACACTGAGAAATAATTGAGTGTGTCAAGTTTCAGGCAACTAGCACAAACCATGTTTTACTTAGAGTTCCAAATGCCTGTATCCCCAAACAGGAAAACGAAGTGAAACCTAAAAATTCAAAGTGTTCCTGTAAACAAATATTTCAACCTAGAAGAATAAATTTTGGGGGGCCAAGTGTGCCTGGAGTACCAGTCATTCCTTCAAGTTATCAACAAGTTTAGTGAAAACATATTTACTGTGTATCCACTAAACTCGGAGTTCTGTAGAATCTTGGCAAACACTTTCAATTGAAAGTGGTTTTTCCTTGCCTCTGCTTAGGACTATTTAAACAGGGAACAATGCATGGAGAGTGCACTGAGAACTAATTGAGTGAGTCATGTTTCAAGCTGCAAGCATAAATCATTTTTCCAACTGCCTCTATCTCCATTGGGGAAAAGGAAGTGAAACCTAAAATTTCAAAGTGTTCCTGCAAACGAGTGCTTCAACCTAGCATAATGTAATTTGGGGGAGCAAGGCTGACTGGAATACCAATCACTTCTTCAAAGTATCAACAAGTTCGGGTGAAAATATATTTACTGAGATTCCAGGAAACTCAGAGTTCTGTTGAAGGTTCACAAACACTTTCAAATGAAAGTGTTCTTTCCTTGTCTTTGCTTAGGGCTATTTTAACAGGGAACAAAGCATTGAAAGTCCACTCAGAATGAATTCAGTGTGTCAACTTTCAAGTGGCTAGCACAAACCATGTTTGATTTAGAGTTTCAAAAGTATCTATACCTATAAAGGAAAAAAAAGTTAAATCTAAAAATTCAAAGTGTTCCTGCAAATGAAAGCTTCAACTTGAAGAATAAAATTTGGGTCAGCCATGTGCATCTGGAGTACTTATAATTTCTTCAAAGTATCAACAAGATCAGGTTAAAATATATTT
>NW_026010531.1:0-3071 GCF_001458135.2 Marmota marmota marmota
TCCTTTTTTTTTTTTTTTTTTTAATATTTATTTATTTATTTTTAGTTTTCGGCGGACACAACATCTTTGTTTTATGTGGTGCTGAGGATCGAACCTGGGCCGCACGCATGCCAGGCAAGCGCGCTACCGCTTGAGCCACATCCCCAGCCCTTACATCTATCCTTTATTTGATGTTTCCCTTTTTCTCTAAAAGATGAATTTTTTTCTGCTTTTTCTCCAGATTTCTGCTGCTTCAGCATTCATCCTGCCCCCATACTGCTATTAGCCACATTATCATTAAACTCTGTAATACTATCTTTTGCACATGGAAAGACTGTCAATTTTCTCAAAATTTTAAAGTATCCTACCATCAACCTTATACTCCCTCCACAAACATATCTTATTGCCCCCCCTTGTATTCTCATATCCAGGGCTTGCCATAATTCTTTTTTCTTCTTCTTTTTATTTTGTTTCTATTTTTGTTATTCTTTTTGTTTGTTTTGTTCTATTTTTTCACAATTCTTTCAGTTAAGTATTTAAGACAAAAATGCATCATAAAAATAAGAATTAAGGAAGGAGGAGGGTGGAGGTGCAGTGCAGGATGTGGACTCTGTGGGGCTGTGTCTACCTCTGAGTCTCCTGTGGCAGTTTGTCTGGCTTCTTCAGGGTCCTACTCTCCAAGGGGCAGTCAGCAGGGCCTCAGTGTCCAATGATGATGGAATCGACAAAGAACCAATGCCCTATCCCCCAGTGGCCCACTAGGGCTCACGCCTGTCCCTTCATGTACAGCATCATCAACCACACAGGCACTGATAAATCATGCTTTCCGTGATCACAGTTTACAAACAGTAGGTTTCAGTCAGTGGAAAACCTCACTATCAATGTGAGTGCAGCCTCCAATGATAACTATTGACAGGAAACAAGAAATTTCAGATATGAAGCAGAACAGAGAAGTTCTTTCCTTCCATAGCAAGGTCATATCACAGAGTGCTTGCAGGGGTTTTACTAGCCTATGGCTTCACAAAGATGCATTCAATCCCTTCATAGCCTGGTTTGAAGCAGCTGCCAGCATCCAATTCCAATGTGGTCATCATGTCTATTGGAAATAAAAGTGAGTAGGAATCTAGAAGTAGGAAAAGAAAGTGAAGGTTTGCACAACATGGACTCATCTTCATGGAAACTTCTATTAAGACTACTTCTGATGTGGAAAAGGCATTTATTGATACAACAAAAAAAATTATGAAGAATTCAAAGAATCTTTGACGCTAATTATGAAGCCAGTGTCATTAAAGTTGGCTCTCAGCTTAATGCAACAGAGGCAGGTAATCGTGGGGGCCAGGGTTTGTGGGGCTGCTGTCCAGTTTGATTTTACAGCCCAGCTGCCCAGATAGAGCTACTCACCTTCTCATTCTTTTCTCCTCTCTTCTGCTCAGCTGAGAAATAAACCTTCTTGAAATGATCTTATGTCACAGAAGACTCTAATCCTTCAAATTATTGTATAACTTTGAATAAATGGTAAATGTTTGGGCTGGGGATGTGGCTCAAGCGGTAGCGCCGCTCGCCTGGCATGCGTGTGGCCCGGGTTCGATCCTCAGCACCACATACAAAGATGTTGTGTCTGCCGAAAACTAAAAAATAAATATTAAAATTCTCTCTCTCTCTCTCTGTCTCTCTCACTCTCTCTTTAAAAAAAAAATGGCAAATGTTCAATTAAAACAGGTTTCCAAGACTGCATTCTTATTATTTGCATTTAATTATTAGGTCAATTGATGTAATTATGGTTGTCAAATGTTGTCTTGTGCCTTTAACTGAATTAAATTGCATTAAACACTATGAATTTAAAAAATGAGAATTTGCTAATGTATCACACAGAAAATTCATCTCTGGAAATAGACCAGGTACAGAACCACATCCTGAAGCTATGGGATTTTAAAGTTTATTACATTTCTGAGCTAGTTACTTTTATTCTGATTTTGCAGATGAGGAACCAGACATCCAGATGAATCAAGCTACTTGCCCCCTCCCTTTCTGACATAACATAGGTGATACTGAATTCACACCCAGTTGGGTCTGACTCCATTTGCCTGTTTTTTCCACTGTCTAGGATTTATTGCCTAGTCATTTACTCTGTGGTCAGAAATCCAGTGAAGAAGCCTGAGCCCTACCCTCCAAGGTCTGGAGGAGGCCCTGTGGGGTCTGGCTGAACTCCCCACCTTCCTCCTCTGATCTTGTTCCTTTCCTCTCCTACCCTCAGCTGGAGTTGCTGCCTCGAAGAAACCAAGTGTGGGGCTGGCACATCCTAGCAGACAGCCCTAGGCACTTGCTGCCTCCAGGGATAATCCAACCACCCTTGACCTCCATGCAGCTGCCCTGGCTCCCTGGCTCCCACCTGCCCCAGCCTGCCAAGGGACTAATCAACCTGGTCCCACCCCTATAGAACGGAAAGTCTTACTGTTTTGGGTTTTTTTTTAAATTTTTTTAACTTGTTTTTAGACCTTTATTTATTTATTTATATGTGGTGCTTAGAATCGAACCCAGTGCCTCACACATGCCAGACAAGTGCGCTACCGCTGAGCCCCAGCCCCAGACCCCAAAGTCTTACTGTTTATAACTCCAGGTGACATTTCTATATTTATAGCAGTGTTGAAAACCCACATGTTTTAGACAAAGATCCACCCTTTCTGAAACCTCCCTCCCTCCTCCCCCACAAAGGGTTTTCTAAACCCTTACCATTCCTGGGTGTTTTAGTCAGCTTTTTTGGTGCTGTGACTTAAAGATCCAACCAGATCTGGATGTGTTGGCCCATGCCTGTAATTCCAGAGGTTGGGGAGGCTGAGACAGGAATATCTCAAGTTCAAAGTGTTAGACCAGGATGCAAGAAAAGACCACTGACTCCAATTAAAATCAAATTAAAGCAAGCTTATTATTTCGACCGGCCGGGCTGCTTCTCCCTCCCAAAACGGCGGGAACAAGACAGCACCCCACCTTTCCTACAGCCCAGCTTTATAGCCCAGAAAGTTACACAAAGGGGGGGTTACAGATAACAGAACTCTGACAAGCATCACACTAATGGTAGTTTACTTTTTTTTTTT
>NW_026010532.1:0-3071 GCF_001458135.2 Marmota marmota marmota
TCCTTCCTTCCTTCCTTCCTTCCTTCCTTCCTTCCTTCCTTCCTTCCTTTCTTTCTTTCTTTTTCTTTCTTTCTGAAAAAGTATCTCACTAAGTTGCTTAGGGCCTTGCTAAATTGCTGAGGCTGCCTTTAAACTCACAACCTCGTGCCTCAGCCTCCCTAATCACTGTTATTACAGTCGTGTGCCACCATGCCCAGCTATCACTACCTTCTTTAAATCTGTTTTTTTTTACAATTTTATACTTAATGTTTATTTTCTTTTACTTTATTGATCTCTACTCCTTTTTAAAAAAGAGAGAGAGAGAGAGAGAGAGAGAGAGAGAGAGAGAATCTTTTTTTTTTTTTGTAGATGGACACAAAACAATGCCTTTATTTTTGTGTGGTGCTGAGAATCAAACCCGGGTCCCTCCGGTGCTAAGCAAGCACTCTACCGCTGAGCCATAATCCCAGTCCTCTACTCTTTTTTGATTTCCATTTTTATGTAATATTTTTTCCATCCCTTTGATTTCACTCTGTGTGTCCTTAAGGGTAAAGAGTCCTTTGTTGGCGGCATGTAGTTGCTTTTTATTTTTTTTCCTACTTGGGCACTCTATGCCTTTTGAGTGGATAATTTAAGTCATTTACATTCAGAGTAATTATTGATGGCTAAAGACTGGTTACTGCTATTTTGTTAATTGTTTTCTAGGTTTTTGTAGACTCATTATTTCCTTCTGTCTTCTTTTGTGGTTTGGCAGTAGTAGCATGCTTTGAATCTTTCCTCCAGAGAATTAGGTGCTTTTGCCAGGTGCAGTGGTGCGCAACTGTAGTCTCAGCAGCTCGAGCAGCTGAGGCAGGAGGATTGCAAGTTCAAAGCCAGCTTCAGCAACTTAGCAAGGCCCTAAGCAACTTAGTGAGACCCTGTCTAAAAATAATAAATAAATAAATAAATAGGGTGTGGTTAGTGGTTAAATGCCCTTGGGTTCAATCCTTGGTTTAAAAAAAAAAAATAGATTATTTTAATCTAAGTGAACCAGGCATTGTGCTCACTGCTTTGAATTGTCACATATAACTTTATTAGAAACATTTATTGGCCTTATTTTACAGTAAGGAAACTGAGGTTCAAATGTGGTCATTTCCTAGGTTGCTCAGCTACTAATCTAGACTTGGAATTTAGTTCAATTTAGTTCTAAGCCTCTGTTCTTAAGATTCATAATAACATTGGTGCTTTGCAGATTGGAGAGGTTTCAGTTGAGACTTATTTCTCACCAAAGATGTATGCATCATTCCTGCCATTTGAAAGCAAATACTTCCTTGGCCTTGAAAATTCCTGATCTGAACGTTCTGAGATTCTTCCTTGAAAGAGATTTGCAGTTTGGGGCTAAACTTAGTCAAAACAATAAATTAGGTCAAATGTGTCCTTCTTCCCTCCTCTTGCCTAATTGCATCTGATGAGTGGCCCTTTCAGACATTTAGTTCCAGGCACTTAGCTGTCTCTTACATTTGCTTCCAGTGATCAGGGTCCCTGCGATTTAAACATATGTTTTCCCAGTGAACTTTTGTCCTCTTTGAAACTGCATTCTGTTCTCTCTTATTAAATTCCAGCTTTCATGACTAATATGCAATGATAGCTCCAGAAATGTTTATGTGATAAATTAAAGTGGGCAGGGTCTTCCGCTTACAAATTGCTTCAAGATAAGACTCAGATGCCTGGCCATAGAATTGCCTCATAAATGCTAGCATAAAATGGATTTTGAGCTTTTACAACTTCAGCCTTGGCTTGGGGGCCTATTGTTTCAGCATGTCTTCATAGGGTTCTGAGCTCCTAGCCTATTTCTCAAACTGAAACTGTAGAGATTTATGACTCAGTGGAAAAAAAAAATGTGTGAGTAATTCTCAAACCTGCTTTGGAAAAACAAGCAGATAGGATGTTTTTTTCCTCTTTATTTTGTACATACATATAAACAAGTGACTCATTGTGCTCCTGAGTCAGGGGGAAACAATTTCAGAATCTCAGGTCATTATCAGCTTTAGATATCAGACATTTTCGTTAGAACAGAGACTTGTTCCAAAAAATTTACTGCCCAGAGACCCAGATTAACCAAAAGCCTTGTAGGCAGCAGGAAGATGTTTGTTTTATAAAGTGGAGACATGTGTGGGTCTTTGCCATGTTCACAGCCATGAAAGAAAGTAAAGAGTGCTAAGTGTGACTTCTCAGGGAAAGGGGGCCTGAAGCCTCTGTGATTATTATTTCTGGAGGAGTAAATATTTCAGTGGAAAAAAAACACCTTTGTACCAACTCTGAGTTTCTTGGCACATTTGAGTATTTCAAGTAACAGCTGAAACTACATTAACCGTCTTTGTTCTAATTGAAAACATCTGTGAGTTGCAGAATTTGAATTTTCAGATTCCAAAGTGATTTTCTACTTGAACAGGAGTGTCAATTTCAGCTAAAATTCCCATCTATGGGGCCTTTTTCTCCTAATTATAAAGTGTTCCACTGGCTAATGATGTGATGGAGATACAGGGCTTTTCTATGTGTTCATACTTTTGAATGAAAACTTCACTTGTTTGCCTCGTTACATACCTTATCAGGATCCTTCTTATTCAAAGAGAATAGATGGAGAAATTCCCCCAATGCTTGGAATTCAACTCAACGGTTTTTTTGTTGTTGTTGTTTTGTTTTGTTTTGTTTTTGATAAGTTATTTTTATTCTTTTTCCTCCTAAATTGATATTTATTTCAAACATTATTTAGTTAAAGATGGCAGCAATTTACTTTTTTTAAAAAATTTTATTGTTGGTTGTTCAAAACATTACATAGTTCTTGACATATCATATTTCACACTTTGATTCAAGTGGGTTATGAACTCCCATTTTTATCCCGTATACAGATTGCAAAATCACATCGGTTACACATCCACTGATTTACATATTGCCATACTAGTGTCTGTTGTATTCTGCTGCCTTTCCTATCCTCTACTATCCCCCCTCCCCTCCCCTCCCCTCCCATCTTCTCTCTCTACCCCATCTACTGTAATTCATTACTCCCCCTTGTTTTTTTTTCCCCTTTCCCCTCACTTCCTCTTGTATGTAAT
>NW_026010533.1:0-3070 GCF_001458135.2 Marmota marmota marmota
GAACCCAGGGGTGCTTAACCACTGAACCAAATCCCCACCCCTTTTCATATTTTTATTTAGAGACAGGGTCTTGTTGAGTTGCTTAGGGCCTTGTTAAGTTGCTGAGGCTGGCTTTCAACTCATTATCCTCCTGCCTCAGCCTCCTGGGCTACTAGGATTACAGGTGTGTGCCACAGCTTTTTAATTTTAATTTAGTTTTATTTTTGGTACTAGGAATTGAACCCAGAAGAACTTTCTGACTGAGCTACATTCCCAGCTCTTTTTCTTTTATCTTGAGACAGTTCTGCTGGCCTCAAACTTGGGATCCTCCTCTTGCCTCAGCCTCCCAAGTAGCTGAGATTACAGGCGTGCATGGCCACTATGTCTGGTACAGTTTTTTAAGGAACTTTTGAAGACTCATCATCTTTCTAGACCCTAGTGAAGGAACTTTTCATGGCATCACCCTACAAAATGTGACAAAGAATGTATGTGAGTAATACTTTCTTAGTGCATTTGAAATCCAGCCTGATATTTGCTGTCTTGTATTCCTGCTATAAAGATCAACCTTGGGCTGAGATTGTGGCTCAGTGGTAGAGTGCTTGCCTAGCATGTGTGAGGCACTGGGTTCAATCCTCAGCACCACATAGAAATAAATAAAATAATGGCATTCTGTCCATTACAACTATAAAATATATATATTTTTTAAAAAAGATCAACTTTGCCAGAAAAGAGAGCTAAAAGTCTTGAAAGTTCTAGTCAAACCATGTCTTTCCAGCATCATGCATTACTAGAGTAGCTGGCTTAGGTAATGAACAAATACTGAAACAATATGGTCTTTTTTTTTGAGTCTTTTCAATTGATGATTTTTCAATAAAAGATAATATTAAGTAATTCCATATACTAGGTATTACTGAGATTCCAGATATTACTGGATACTACTGTAGTGCAGTTGAATCCAATATGGGTAGCACAGTGGAATGTACCTAAGGGGAAGTATTAAAATCAAAAGGAGTCCAACCCTAGAGAGCATGATTCATTTGATCAGGGCTGGGAGATGGTTGATGTGGGCGGGGCATAGGGTATTCTAAAAATTCCCCAGGTAAAACAGTCTATGAGTTCCTCAAACAATTAAGTATAGAATCACTATATAATCCAGCAATTCCATTCTTAAGTATGTGTCTGAGTGTAGTGAAAATGTGTTTTCACAGAAACTTGTGCACAAGTAGTTTACAGTGACATTTTTCATAGTATTCAAAAGGTGGAAACAACCCCACAATATATCAGTGGATGAAAGAATAAATGGGATGTGGTATATCCATACAATGGAGCATTATTTGACCATGAAAGAATAAAGTGCTGATACATGTTACCACTTGGATGAACCTTGAAAATATTATGCAAAGTGAAAGAATACAGTTCCAAAAGTTTATACATTCTATGATTCCATTCACAGGCATGCCCTAATTAGGTAAGTAAATGAGTGAATACACGGTTGTTTATGGGTAGCTGTGGAGAATGGGGGATAGCAGTGTCATAGCTAAGAGGCATGGCATTCCTTTGTTTGTTTGTTTGTTTGTTTGGTACCAGGGATTGAGTCCAGGGATACATAACTACTGAGCCACACCCCAGCCCTTTTTAAATATTTTATTTTGAGATAGGGTCTTGCTGAGTTGCTGAGGCTGGCTTTGTACTCAAAATCCTCCTGTCTCAGCCTCCCAAACTGCTGGGTTTACAGGCATGTGCCACCGCACCTGGCTGGCATTCCTTTTTGAAGACATGAAATATTCTAGAGTTGACTGTGGTAATAGTTGCACCTATCCTTGAATATATTAAAGACACTGAATTTTATAGTTTAAATGGTGAATTTGATGACGAGAATGATATCTCAAAAAAGCTGTTTTCAAGGGTGGGGAAATATTCCCCCAGATGATTTTAATGTGCAGCTGAGTTTGAAAACCATGGATGTAGTTGATGGAGCATGCATTTGAAGTTACATGCACTGGAATCCAATGACTGTGTCATTAGGTGACCCAGCTGGGACTTTCTGAGCCTCATTTTCCTCATCTGGAGAATGAGGATAATAATTCCTGTCTTATCGGCTTTGGAAAGAGGATTTAGTGTGGAAAACAAATGAAAGCATGTGCAGAGTGTGACACTTAGCAAAGCAGCATTCTATTTAAAAAAAAAAGCTGTTTCCATCATTGCTTTTCTTCTCTGCCTGAAGGCTCAAGAGGCCAGTTCCCATCAGTTCCCATTGTGCTGGATGGGGAGAAGGTGATGTGAAGAGTGGAGGGGACCAGGCCAAATGCATTATCCAAATGTCGATTCAATAAGTGTCCTCTGTGCTTATAATAAGTGTTTGGCCTCATCACAAATCCCACATTTTTCCCAGGAGTAAGAATGCAATGTCATTGTTCACAAAGGAGATGTGATTGCTTTTTTTTTTTTCCATTAAAGCTTATGAAGAACAAACACCAGCCCACAGTGGGATATACTGGTGTGCCCTTACCTTTCATAATGTATTTGGCATCAAATTCCAGCAAGTCTACCACTGTACTGTATCTTTCGAACCCACCCACTTGTACCCATTTCCACTGCCACCACCCTCTAGCGCCTCTTGTGTAATGCTTACAACATTCTCAACTGCCTCTCCCTTGCCTCCCAGCCCTTCTCCACACTGTAGTTGCAAAGATCTTGGGAAAATGCTAATGTCCTCACAGCTCTCTTGCTTAAAGCCTTCCAGTAGCTTACAACCTTTCCACGGTCCCCTATAGCTTTTAAAGGCCCACCTGGAACTACTCCTCAGTCTGACTTGCCTCTTGCTAGTCTCCCATCCCCCACCAACAAATAGCTTTTGAAATTGTCCATTCTCTCCAGCTTCACAAAGCATGTCCACTGTACCATCATCTTCAAGCTGGGTGCTTGCACTGTTACTACCAGCTCCTCTTCAATTTGCCTTCCACACACACAGCGGCCAGTGGGATCCTATTTGCCTCTGATTTCTTTCTTTCTTTCTTTCTTTCTTTCTTTCTTTCTTTCTTTCTTTCTTTCTTTCTTTCTTTCTTTCTTTCTTTCTTTCTTTCTTTCTTTC
>NW_026010534.1:0-3069 GCF_001458135.2 Marmota marmota marmota
CCCAATGACATTTCTTGTAGAAATAGATAAAGCTATCATGAAATTCATATGGAAAAACAAAAGACCCAGAATAGCTAAAGCAATTCTAAGCAGGAAGTGTGAATCTGGAGGTATAGTGATACCAGATTTCAAACGGTACTACAGAGTAATAGTAACAAAAACAGCATGGTACTGGTACCAAAACAGGAAGGTGGACCAATGGTACACAATAGAGGACACAGAGACCAATCCACAAAATTACAACTTTCTTATATTTGATAAACGGGCTAAAAGCATGCAATGGAGAAAGGATAGCATCTTCAACAAATGGTGCTGGGAAAACTGGAAATCCATATGCAACAAAATGAAGCTGAACCCCTTTCTCTCACCATGCACAAAAGTTAATTCAAAATGGATCAAAGAGCTTGATATCAAATCAGAGACTCTGCGCCTGATAGAAGAAAAAGTTGGCTCTGATCTACATATTGTGGGGTCGGGCTCCAGATTCCTTAATAGGACGACCATAGCCCAAGAGTTAAATACAAGAATAAACAAATGGGACTTACTTAAACTAAAAAGTTTTTTCTCAGCAAGAGAAACAATAAGAGAGGTAAATAGGGAACCTACATCCTGGGAACAAATTTTTACTCCTCACACTTCAGATAGAGCCCTAATATCCAGAATATACAAAGAAATCAAAAAATTAAACAATAAGATAACAAATAACCCTATCAACAAATGGGCCAAGGACCTGAACAGACACTTCTCAGAGGAGGACATACAATCAATCAATAAGTACATGAAAAAATGCTCACCATCTCTAGCAGTCAGGGAAATGCAAATCAAAACCACCTTAAGATACCATCTCACTCCAGTAAGATTGGCAGCCATTATGAAGTCAAACAACAATAAGTGCTGGCAAGGATGTGGGGAAAAGTGTACACTTGTACATTGCTGGTGGGACTGCAAATTGGTGCAGCCAATTTGGAAAGCAGTATGGAGATTCCTGGGAAAGCTGGGAATGGAACCACCATTTGACCCAGCTGTTGCCCTTCTCGGTCTATTCCCTGAGGACCTTAAAAGAGCATACTATAGGGATACTGCCACATCAATGATCATAGCAGCACAATTCACAATAGCTAGACTCTGGAATCAACCTAGATGCCCTTCAATAGATGAATGGATAAAAATAAATGTGGCATTTATACACAATGGATTATTACTCTGCACTAAAAAATGACAAAATCATGTAATTTGCAGGGAAATGGATGGCATTAAAGCAGATTATGCTAAGTGAAGCTAGCCAATCCTTAATAAACAAATGCCAAATGTCTTCTTTGATATAAAGAGAGCAACTAAGAACAGAACAGGGAGGAAGAGCATGAGGAAAAGATTAACATTAAACAGAGACAAATGGGGGGAGAGAAAGGGAGAGAGAAGGGAAACTGTATGGAAATGGAAGGAGACCCTCATTGTTACACAAAGTTACATATAAGAGTTTGTGAGGGGAAAGGGAAAAAAAACAAGGGAGAGAATTGAATAACAGCAGATGGGGTAGAGAGGGAAGATGAGAGGGAAGGGGAGGGGGGATAGTAGGGGATAGGAAAGGTAGCAGAATACAACATTCACTAATATGGCATTATGTAAAAATGTGAATGTGTAACCGATGTGATTCAGCAACTTGTATTTGGGGTAAAAATGGGATTTCATAACCCACTTGAATCAAATGTATGAAAGATGATATGTCATGAGCTTTGTAATGTTTTGAACAACCAATAAAAAATAAATTAAAAAAAATTTTTCATGCTCAAAAAAAAAAGAAAATGCCTTAATTTTAAAAAAAAGAGAGAGAAAACATCAGAGAAAGAATTCAGAAATTTCATAGTTCAATGAGAAGAAATGAACTTAGAAAATATAGGAAAAAATATAATTTAAATAAAGGGATAAAGACTCTGAAAAAGAACCAAATAGAAATCCTGTGAATTAAATACTTGATAAATCTAAATAAAATTTCAATGGAAATCATCACAATAGATTAGACCACTTTGAAGATAGATTCTCAGGCCTTAAGGACAAACTGTACAATCTTGAAAATAAACCAAAAAAAATAAAGAAAACATGTTGAGAAACCATAAGCAGAATATTTTTAAAATCTGGGATAACGTCATAGACCAAATTTAAGAATCATTGGGGTAGAAGAAAAATATAAAATACAAACTAAAGAAATAACAATTTTTTAAATGAAATAATACCAGAAAGTTTTCCAGATCTTAGGAAAAAGACAGAAATCCCAATACAAGAGTTACTTAAAGCCTCAATAGGCAAGATCAAAAAATACCTTCTCCAAGTCACATTATAATGAAAATAATAACTATACAGAAAAATGATAGAATTTTAAATGTCATAAGAGAAAAATGACAGGTGACATATAGAGGTAAGCCAATTCAAATTTTGACTGGTTTCTCTACTCAGGCCTCAAAAACCAAGAGGGTTTGGAACAAGATATACCAAACCCTGAAAGGACGTAGGAGAAACCAAGATACAGCAAAACTATCCTTCAGAATTGTCCAACATTTTACTTCCCATTATAAGTTTGTCTAAAACTTATATTATATGACATAGAAAAGTATTATTTGTATATATCCTTTTTCGAGATAAATGAATTATTGGATTTTTTAAAATAGCCACCAAAACAAGAAATAAGAAATAATAATAAAGGTTCACATTTATCATTTAAAAGGTAAAACTCTAATTTTATTTTTATTTTATTTTTAAATTAAGCTTATTTTTAATTGTTACATAAAATCCCAAATGGATAATATGTGAGGTTTTGACACATGTACCCATTGTGTAATGTTTAAATTGAGTTAAAAGAATGGGAGATGGAGAATGAGGTGAGCACTTGATTTTGTTGGGCATCACAGCACCCATCTGTCCTCAAGATAAACCCTGAATAAGGCCTGTCCTGGTGGTCCTAAGACTCAGCTGATTCTTCAAAGACCCTGCCTTCTAGTTCATCATACACAGACCCAGGCTCCAAGCTCCAAATGACTCCCTAAAGAAATAGATTCCAGCCCTGCTCCAACACAA
>NW_026010535.1:0-3069 GCF_001458135.2 Marmota marmota marmota
TTTCCATGGTACAGGTTGAGTATCCCTGATCCAAAAATATAAAACCCAAATGCCCCAAAACCCAAAACTATTTGAGTGTTGCCATGGTGACCTGAGTGGAATATTCCACATCTGACCTTATGTAACAGTTTGCCATCAAATGCAGATGCAATGAAAGCATTGTACAAATTACCTTTCGAGTATGCATTTATGGTGTATTGAAACATAACTGAACTTTATCTTTACAGTTGCATCTTGACCCCCAAATATCTCACATGTATGTGCAAATACCCCTAAATTCAAAGACCAGAAACTCTTCTAGTCACAGGCATTTTGAATGAAGGATACTCAACTTGTATACAGAATCTTGTTTTTTAAATGATACTGGATATACCTTCATTATCCTGAATAGACTATGAAAAGGAGATATTACCCTTCCTATATTTGACCTTACTTGTGGACGGTACTGAATTCCAGATCAAGATCTGAAAGCATATTAGGTAATAAATGGATTCACACTTAGTGGAGTAGTAAGTAATTATCATAAATGTATTTTGTGTGTGGCCTTTCATTGAAACTCATTCTGCTTTGGAAATCTTCTAAGCAACAGATCCTGGGGAGAGGTGAAATTTAAATGTTCAACCCTTTACACACTTACTAAAACATTTATCTATTTATTATTACTTTTATATTTGATTCCCATATAACTAATTTAGTCTACTAAATACTCATAAAAATTTTGCCCATATTTTGTATAGTGGTACAATTCAAAACTTGACAATGATAACTAATTGAGACTCTAATTTTGGAGATAAGATACAAGACAAAAGATATAGAATAATTATGTGAATTTGCATACATATTATATATATCCAGTGTTCTGACACACTTATAGATATTATAATTACATTAATGTGTAGCGACAAGAGTAATTTAAGAATTCATGATAGATTAGGGAATTCATGAGTTTAATTATAATAGGTGTCTGGAAAGATGTTGCCATTGAATTGTATCTCCTGTTCTTTCATTTGATAGAACATTTTTAATATGACAGCATGGAATATAACAATTTGTATGTTAACTGTCCCTTTAAAAATATTGCAACTCTTTGAACTATGAGGATATTTGAATTAATTCCAAATATGGGGGGGAAAAAAGAGAAATTTAAAAGAATTGAATAACTTAGACTCATTAGTAACTTAATTACTGCTGGCATCCATATCAATTTACTAACAGTGGGGAATTTTAAGTTTCTGTGAAAAGTGTACGATTTGCTAAAAATTGAGAGTAACAACAAAATACATGTGAATATGAATTATAAGAAAGAATAGAGAAGGCAGCATCGGTTTACCAGTCATATTTCCACATCAGGCACATTTGTGGCCATGAGGGAGAGGATAGCAGAAAATTTGGTTTGGGTTCCTATGATATTCAGAGGCGAATTCATTTGAAAGTGTGAAAAATGCTATTTTTCTTCACAGTTGTATTTTGCATGTGGATTGCTTCATGGATCCCATTCACAAGTCTTTTGAACACTAAGTACTCTCTCCGAGTGTAGGGGCTGAGATAAACCTCATCAGCAAGTTGTCCAGAGTGAGAAAACACTGCTCCCACCAATTCCCTGGCATTTTCTATCTACTGCCAGCCACAGCAAGAGCTGAGCAATGTGAAACTGTTTCCAATGTAAAGATTTTTTAAACAATGATTATGATGCCCAAGCGGGAGTGTGGGATTGTCTCACCAGGGGATCTTTGTTGGTATGCTACATCTTGCCTGCTCAGAGAGAATGGCAATTTCTGTTGTAAGAGCCAGCGATTTTGAAAGACACTTCAAAATCATGTGGGGAATTTTTCAAAATGCCAAGTACCCAGGACACACCTATTTACAGCATTTGATGTAATTTAATTGGTTTGAGCTTGAAGTTTTGTTTTGTTTGTGGTGGTGGTGGTGGTGATAGTATTTTGATTTTTGCATGAAAATAGAGCTAGAGTTTTTTGGTTTTTTTGTTGTTGTGTTTTGTTTGTTTGTTTTCATGAAACTATCACATAAAAATAAAGATGATTGCTTAGGAATCACTACCCTTGTGGGGATTTATTTCAGGGGACTCAAGGGAAGAGCCCGTGTCTAATACTTGTGAGGTTCTGGGTTCCATCCCTATCATCACCCCCCCCCCAAAAATAAATAAAATAAAAAAAATTACTAGCCAGAAGGCCTCTGGCTATGTCACTCCATACTTTGAGTAGTTAAGGGTTACCTGGTTTTTACTTAGGCTTCTGACACCTGTTTTATAGAACTTTATAGATTTGCCATTTCCAATGCTAAACTCACACCTGAATCTTGTAGATTCTTATCTGGTGAAACATTGTATGTACTTTGACTTGCAGTAATAATTGCATAGGGTGCCAGAAGCATGCCCCTTCCTAATTTTGAGTCATTAGTGGCATTTGGTAGAGATCAAACAGCTATTATAAAACCATCAAGCATTTATACTCTGAATTTCTAAGGATAAACATAGAAGTTTTTTCTTAGGAACATACTTTTTTTTTGGTGAATTATCTTAGAATTATCTAAGAATGATCTGTCTGAGTTACCTATTATTGACTGTGTACTGTTCTTATGGTAACTTCAGTCAGGTGAGGTGTGTAATTAATGGGCATAGGTATTAGGTTGAGGGCCTCACTTTCAAAATGCAAAAAAATGATAATTTTCAGGCTATTTTACAGAAATTAATTTGAGGGCTTTTTTTAAACATAAAATAAGTTCAAGAAATAAACAGTTCAGTTCTTTGTCTAAGAGACAAGAACTGGGGAGGGCCTGGTGCAGGCAAGGTGAGTGCTAAGAGAAGAGAAAAAAGAAGGAGCAATTGGCAGAGGACAGAATTACAATGCCTTCATTTTTAAGTACAGACTAGTTTGGGAAGATGATTTCCAAAGCCTACACACCTATACATAACCTGCCTATAGGTTGGTCCCATTACTCAGGCTCACATTGTTCTCCATTATTTTTGTGTGGATTCAAATCCTGCTTTTAAGAGAAAGCCTAATAACACATGTTAATATTGTGTCTCATCATAAGATGACCAACTCACAG
>NW_026010536.1:0-3069 GCF_001458135.2 Marmota marmota marmota
AATTATATTTATGAAAGAGGAGCAGGATGAGATGTAAAACTGAATTCTCCGAGGAGAAAAATGTACCTGGAAAGGGACACCAGGATGGAAGATAAAAATGAGAAACACTCCTGGAAAATAGAGCCAGCACAATAAAAATAATCCTACCCACCAAAATGCAAAGAAGCAAGCAAGCAAGCAAGCAAACAAACAAACAAAAAAAAACTAAGAGCAAAATTTCTTAATGAATAATGAAAGAATTGTCAAATATTTTGAGGATGGATGATCTCTGCCTATGTCCAACTGTCTTTCTTTTTATTTCTTCTTGGGCTTTGTATTGCATTGAGAGAGAGAGAGCTGGAGGTTGTTGAATCTTTCCTCTTTTGTGTTGTTCACCGAGGTGCCAATAGAAGTAAGATAAAACAGAAGCTGATTGAAATAGCTTTCAACATTCCTTTGTACCAGCATAAGGTAGGACAGAATGGTAAGCACTGTCAATTGGAGTTGTCTGAACAGACCAGACTAATCCACTCCCAGGGTGGTGCTGCTACAGAATTGGTAACTGGGGAATTCTGACAGAGTTTAGCTCTAATAAAGCCACTTGGGACTTTGTTGGGTGGTGTCTTCTTTGGAAATACTAGATTAACACACCTCTAGAGCTGGACAGGTATCAATCTCTGTTAGGAGTCTGGATCTCAGGAACCTCACCAAAACTCTCTTTGGGAAGGGGAGCCAACCCTTTACAAGTTTCCCACAAACTACTTCCCATGAATACATCTTTCCAAGGCTCTTATTTTTGGATATATTTTATCCCCCCAAAGCTCATGTATGAGAGACAATGCAAGAATTTCCAGAGGTAAAATGTTTGGGTTGAGAGTCTTAAACTAATTAGTGAATGAATTCACTGTTATCAATTAACTGGATGGTAACTGTAGGCACACAGCATGTGACTGGAGGAGGTATGTCTTTGGGACTTATGTTTTGTCCCCAATAAGCAAAGGTCTCTCAGCTTCCTTGTTCCCATGCCCTCTGCTGCTTTCCTCTTCCAACTCCTCCCGACATGATATTTTGCCTTCCCTTGGGCCAGGAGCAAGGGACTTGGCCATCAATGGCCTGTGTCCTCTGAAACTGGAGCCCCAAATAAAGGTGTCCTCCTCTATGCTGTGTTTATTTATCTTTTGATCATAATAATCCAACACTGACTAAAACACAGGCTTCATCACTGAGAGTAATCATGCCTCCTTTTTACAGTTTCCCAACCTTCTTTAGCTAGTCATGTGATACACCAGACTCAAGAGGAAAGCCAGTTGCATTCCCTTTGTGTCACTGACTTGAATCCCCTGGGTACTTACTTCTTGATGCCTATTTCAAACATGTTCTGCGAGGTACACCTTAGGCCACATGATAGGATACAGGCCAGGACAGAATGGCAATATTTGTTATGTTCTCCTGGGCTCCAATAGCAGCAAGCTGCAGTGTGTGTCTTCTCAAGATGGTTTCCTGCCTGAGCTCTCCACTTGCAGTTGAGAAACACAGAGTACCTTTCAAACACTAGCTAACTAACTGTGTAGCTTCAGGTTCAGCTAAGTTCAGACTTATTTTCTTTTCCACATTTTTTCTATGACAATTTGCTTGTTGTGTTTCTGTCTCTGTGTTATCCCTACCCTCTGTAGTTACCCAGTGGTACTACAGCTGCAACAACCAGCTTAGATCCAAAAGGTACTCTTTTACAGTCTCTAGAACATTTATTTTGTAGGTATTTACTACTGAGGTCATTGAGGATCTACATTTTGCCATCTCCGTAGTTACAGAACCCAAATGTAATAGTTTTTATATAATAATTATTGGTGAATGGGGATAATATGAAATGAAAATTGAGTTTATGTGCAAAAGCATTTAGAGAGACCCTTATTAAGGAATATAACATGGCAATACTAATTTTTTTCTCCAAACATTTAGGAAGTTGACAGTAGTGAGGATATATGGGTATTCAACCTCTCCCTTTGGGATGGTTGCCCATTCTATTAACATACTCAGTTGCTCCTTCTCACATTCTGATAATGAATTTTCCTTGAGAGATTGCCTCAGAGGTTTCACAAACATTTTCTATATATTTCCAAATAGTACTTATTTTAACGCTTGCAGGCTGCCCCAACTACTCAATTCTGTTGTTAAGGCAAAGAAGCAGCATGGACAATATAAATGACTGGACATGACTCCTATTTCCATAACATTCTAGTTTCAAACCTCGAAGCAGGCCAGACTGGGACTGAAGGCTGTAACTATCTGATCCCTTGTCTAGACTTAGGATTTAGGTAAATACATCTAGCCCCCTTGTATAGATTTTGGTGGGTTTAGATTAATGCATCTGACAAAGGTTAAAGTAGTGCTGATTTTCATATTTTTGTGATGAGTGGTGCATATGTACAGTCTAATTCATGACAGAACTCCCTAAGTGGTTTTACATTAGTTAATTTCACTGGAGTTTTGTGATTAATCATCTTAGGAAAGTTTCTGTGATGGTTACAAATCAGAAATAGTCCCTTGAAATTTTCTGTGTATTTTTGCCACCTCTGAAACAAATCCTGAACAACTCTATTGTTTCTAGTAAGAAGTGCTCTGTTTCTCAGAAAACATACTGGCACAATCCTCCTATCTGTAGCCTTGGGACTGAACATATGCTAGATCCTTCATCACTTTCTGAATCTTTGCTTAGAGAAGTAGTTTATTGCTAGATGCCTCCTGAGGCAGGCCAGCCCCTCTTGCATTTGGAGTAGTTTTGAAGGGACAACTTCAGGGTTATTGTAAAAGTGTTCTTGCTCTAACTCTAGTGATCTCACATTTTAAGAACCAGTTTGCACAAAATTTGAAGGATTTTGGTAAGAACATATAAGAGGTAGTTATGGTTTGAATATGAGGTGTCCCTCTAAGCCTCCTATTAATGCAGGAATATTCAGAGGTAAAATGATATGATTATGAGAGCTATAATCTAATCAATCCATCTTAGTTTGAATGGACTAGTGTTAACTGTAGGCAGTTGGGTCATGGATAAAGAGGGGGTCACTGGAGACATGTCCTAGAAGGGTGCAC
>NW_026010537.1:0-3069 GCF_001458135.2 Marmota marmota marmota
ACGGGATTCAGAGTATATTTTGGAGATAGAAGCCCAGTGGAGGTGGATTTGGGCAGAGAACGTGGATTTCCCCAGAACGTGTTTGTATACGGCTGGTGTGAGTTCGGGAATAAAGAGTTGCTGTTTGAATCTACAAGCTGTGTGGTGGCTCGTGATTTTGTGCCCAGCCAGACTGCGGCATAACCTATAGACACTTCCCATAGGTTTAGATGGTAGACACTAAGATCATCTGAAGTCGAAGACCCATCTTTAGAAACCAAGGTTATTTTGCATATACTTACTTTAAAAATATTGCTATACTCATGTCCATTCATGAGAACTAAAATATCAACCAAAGAAAGTACATCTTTTTCACCCAATACACAACTAAATTATCTATTGTTTACCTTAACACATTCTCTCCTTTCCTAAGCTGAATATGTAGTTATAATTTGTAGGACATGAGTCTATGGTCCTTATATAATAAAAATTCACAATATATTTCCCCAAGTAAAATGGGGAAAAAGTGAGATTTTTTTAAGCTGCAAGTACTTTTCCTATTGATTCTGTTACGGTTTAGGTAGGAGGTGTCCCCCATAGAAGCTTATGTGTGAGACAATGCAAAAAAGCTTAGAGGTGAAATGATTGGGTTATGAAAGCCTTAACCTAATTAGTACATTAATCCCCTGATAAGAATTAACTGGGTGATAACTGTAGGCAGGTAGGGTATGGCTGGAGGAGACAGGCTATTGACATTGGGCCTTTGGGCTATTTATTTTATATCTGGTGAGTGGAGCTGTCTCTGCTTCCTGGTGGCCCAGGCCAGAGCTGCTTTCCCCCATGCCTTTCCGCCATGTGGTTTTGCCTCACCTGGCGCCCACAGTGATGGAGCCAGCCAAGTGTCTATGGACGGAGATCTCTGAAACCATGAGCCGCCAAATAAACTTTTCCTCCTCTAATTGTTCTTGTCAGGTCTTTTTGTCACAGCAGAGAAAAAGCTGACTAAAACAGTTTCATTACAATTTAACAGAGTAATTTAAAAGTTGCTATCTCATTGTAACTCCTATTTCATAATCCTAAATGCCACAATCAAAATGTTATGAATGATTTTTTTGTGTGTGTTTTCATGGGGAATATGCAGTGATCTTTGATTTTTATTGGAGCTAGAAAAAATAGAGTCAACTATGGAATTTCTGACCATTATGAATTATGTCAAAACAAAAGTGGTGCAGATGAAACCCAGGCTGTCCCAGCAAGGAATGGATTCTACCACTAGAGACAAAGGCCTCTCTGTGCTAGATGAGTTGTAGAATGTCTGCAGGATTTGTAACCAGATCCCTTGTCCAAACAGGTATGCACATATGCTTTCTGAGTGGGTTCCCTAAACTAGAATCTAGGATTAGAACCTTAGAAACCACAGATTCTGGACTCCCAATGGTGAAGCTGGATCCCACAGGAAGCTGTTTTTGTAGAGAAGAGAACAGAACAGTATTCATGCCACCACTCTGGGGAGGGAGGAACTGGGTTCTGTCTCCCAGCTGCATTCACTCCCACTCCTCCTAACATCTGTGGGCTAAGGGAACACAAGCTTGTGAAGAAGCTACATTCAGTCACCAATTACAATGAGAACTTCAAAAGGGCGTGGAGGAAGGAATGGCAAAATAGACAAGACAGGAAGAGGACTGAATTAATCCGGTGGCCTAAAGCATATTTTTAAATTTGCCTCACCCAGTTTCTTTAGGTTTAAGATGTAATTATCAATCTGCCTGTCTGACAGAATTTTATTCAATAAATGTCTCCTATAGGAATGTCTTGGGGATTCAGAACACTATCTTTTAAGATAAGCTTGAAAATACCAAAATTATTCCATATGGTAGGGGATGTGTGTGGTCATAAAACAAGGCAATATAATATCAATCAAAATGCTATCTCATAAGCCAGCCCAGATATACTTTTTCTGAGGTCATAGGTCAAAGCTAACAAATATTATTTCAGCCTAAATTAGGAGCCAGCACACTTGCTCAGTCAATGTTTGTTTCCACAAAGCTGAACTCAGGCAACAGACAATCTTTTTCTAAGTTTAGAATTTATGTTAGCTTAAGGAACAGGTATTAAATTTACAAATGTGTGCTAGCATAAATATGTACTAAGATATAATAAATACACAATGTGAAATAGTATTTGAGGTGAATGGTGAATATGAAAAGCACAAGAATTGAAATTTAGAACTTAAACTTTTAATCTTTTCACTCTTATCAAAATATATTTTCAATAGACAATATAATTATATAAATCTGTGATGTGTTTGGTAGACTATTTTGTGAGGTGAGGTGTAGCTAATTTTAAAACTTTAATGTCAAGAACATTTTATAGCCATCTACTGTAACACTAAGCATTGGCAAGGACACATATGTCATGAAGTCCATTTCAGCTCTCAGAGCTTAAAACCCTTATGTGCTAAGAAAAGGCAGCAGATAATAAAATAGATTCAACAAGTATTGTTTATTGGATTCTATATTCATTTCAATTCATAACATTTGTATTTTGTAAGTTGCTTATTTTTGAATAATTTCTTCTATTTTTTGTGTTAAAATTCTATCTTATTTATTCCCATTTACATTGCTACAATGCACATGATTGCAGTTAGTCATTTAAGTGTCTTGCAGTTTAGTGTAAGGTTTCTTTTTAATTTGTTCTAATTAGTTATATATCATAGTAGAATGCATTTTGACACATCTTACATAAGTGGAACAAAACTTTTCATTCTTCTGGTTGTTCATAGAATTATACCAGTTGTGTAATCATATATGCACATAGGGTAATAATGTCCAATTCATTCTACTATCATTCCTACACCTGTACCCCATCCCCTCCCTTCACTCCCCTCTGTCAATCCAAAGTACCTCTATTCTTCCCTAGCCACACCCCTTATTATAATGAGCATCCACATGTCAGAGTAAATATTCAGACTCTTATTATTTGGGACTGGCTTATTTCACTTAGCATGATATTCTCCAGCTTCATCCATTTACCAGCAAATGCCATCATTTCATTCTTCTTTAAGGCTGAGTAATATTCCATTGTGTGTGT